>NC_044052.1:24615503-24730503 GCF_902167405.1 Gadus morhua
TGCCCGATGCTCTTATCTTCAGGTGTAAATCAGACATGGCACGCAAGGATTTCCTCTTTAATTACTTTAAATAAAAACAAATATATTACAATTTCTTGCTCTTTACATTGTTGTATTTTTATTAACTTTTAATGCTTATGCATAATGTTTATCCATTTAGGACTAACTCATTACATTCATGCATTTCTTCATTTGAATCAGGCCTGACTTTAGTCTGGGCTGAGGACAACAGCTCAGTACCTCAGTACTCAGTAACCCCAGCTCAGTACCTCAGTACTCACTGACCACAGCTCAGTACCTCAGTACTCACTGACCACAGCTCAGTACCTCAGTACTCACTGACCACAGCTCAGTACCTCAGTACTCACTGACCACAGCTCAGTACCTCAGTACTCACTGACCACAGCTCAGTACCTCAGTACTCACTGACCACAGCTCAGTACCTCAGTACTCAGTAACCACAGCTCAGTACCTCAGTACTCAGTAACCACAGCTCAGTACCTCAGTACTCAGTAACCACAGCTCAGTACCTCAGTACTCAGTAACCACAGCTCAGTACCTCAGTACTCAGTAACCACAGCTCAGTACCTCAGTACTCACTAACCACAGCTCAGTACCTCAGTATTCAGCTCAGTACTCAGTTCAGTACTCAGTACCTCAGTATTCAGCTCAGTACCTCAGTACTCAGTAACCACAGCTCAGTACTCAGTACTCAGCTCAGTACTCAGTTCAGTACTCAGTTCAGTACTCAGTACCTCAGTACTCAACTCAGTAACTCAGTACTCAGCTCAGTACCTCAGTACTCAGCTCAGTACCTCAGTACTCAGCCCAGTACCTCAGTACTCAGTACTCAGTACCCACCTCTCCTCCTCTCCTGCAGGCGGAGAACATCCTGCTGCTGGAGCTGGACATGTCCCCCCCCACCATGTTCACCCTGAACCTGAACGGAGCCCACCTGGAGAGGGTCTTCTCCCCCCGTCCCGGGGTGACCCCCAGAGAGAGGGGCCCGGCCGCCCGGGTCCGCAGGTCCCGGTCCTGGTAGGGTCCCCGTTCCCTCGTCTCCTCTCCTGAAGCCTTAAGGGCAGAGGCCGCTGAGTACGAGCGCTGTCCTGCTTTAATATTCAGAATCAGCCAACGCTGTAACGCTGTAGCAGTTAGAACAGCTATACGTTATATGCTCTGTAAGGTGACCTTGGGTGTCTTGAAAAGCGCCTCTAAATTAAATGTATTATTATTATTATTATCATAACGAAGCAGAGGATCATGGCGTCATGGGAACCACAACGCTATCCTTTAGTACGACCCTATTCATGCGAGTGAGGTCCAGAGGGGACGTCCTTGTTTTACTGTGCCTGACTGCAATGTCCAGCAACTCGTACTTCATTAACTCTTATATACTTTTTACACTTTTATTTGATTCTAGGTAAACTGGTTTAAACTCATTCATTTTAATTAATACTACACCTGTAGGTATAATTATACAATTTTTGATACAATTAACACAGAAAATGTAATAAGTTACGTTTGACCCAACCAGAGGGAATCACATGACCCCACGACCTCCATACTGACTCCTCTACTGTGACCCCGCTGACCTCCACACTGACTCCTCTACTGTGACCCCACTGACCTCCTCACTGACTCCTCTACTGTGACCCCACTGACCTCCTCACTGACTCCTCTACTGTGACCCCACTGACCTCCTCTCTGACTCCTCTACTGTGACCCCACTGACCTCCACACCGACCTCAATCACTGACTCCTCCCCCTGTGACCAGACCCACCTCCTCACTGACTCCTCCCCCTGTGACCCCACCGACCTCCTCACTGACTCCTCCCCCTGTCACTGACTCCTCCCCCTGTGACCAGACCCACCTCCTCACTGACTCCTCCCCCTGTGACCAGACCCACCTCCTCACTGACTCCTCCCCCTGTGACCCCACCGACCTCCTCACTGACTCCTCCCCCTGTCACTGACTCCTCCCCCTGTCACTGACTCCTCCCCCTGTCACTGACTCCTCACTGACTCCTCCCCCTGTCACTGACTCCCCACTGACTCCTCCCCCTGTCACTGACTCCTCCCCCTGTCACTGACTCCTCCCCCTGTCACTGACTCCCCACTGACTCCTCCCCTGTCACTGACTCCCCACTGACTCCTCCCCTGTCACTGACTCCTCACTGACTCCCCCCCCTGTCACTGACTCCTCACTGACTCCTCCCCTGTCACTGACTCCTCCCCCTGTCACTGACTCCTCACTGACTCCTCCCCCTGTCACTGACTCCCCACTGACTCCTCCCCTGTCACTGACTCCCCACTGACTCCTCCCCTGTCACTGACTCCTCCCCTGTGGTTAACAGGCGCTCCCCTTATGCTCCGCCCAGGTACCAAGCCCCCCAGGCGCAGCGCGTCGCCTCCTCCTCCTCCTCCAGCTCTCTGGGCTCCGGGGCTCAGGCTCTGTCCGACCCCCCCGTGAGGCAGCGGCCCTCCTCCGCCCTCTGCCCGCCCCTGGGGGGCCCCCCACGCACTGCCACGGCCGAGGGGCCCCCCCCCCAGGGCCACGCCCCCGAGGCCGCGCCCCCCGGCGCCCCGTAGGACGGCAGTAGGAGTGTGTACGTACCGCAGACTTGGGGTTCACTTTTGATCATTACTTCAGGTTTTTTATTTGGTTGTTAAAGATTGTGTTTGGGCATGGGCTTCTGACGTTCTGTGAGCATGTTTCGATGTAACCAGATGAACTTTGTATTTATTATGAAGTTTAGGCTAAGTTTAGTTCTGGGATGTGGAGCTTCTTCATTTGGCTGGTTGTTGTTTTATATCCAATGTGGCCCAAAGCATCAAACAAATGTTTCAAGTTATGTTAACTAAAATGATAGAATTGTAAAAAAAAATCTTTGTTGAAAATGTCTGAATCAGAAAAATGGGTTGGTTATCAACCTGATATTCTCAGCATTACTATGTAATAATGCTTTAATGTCAAAAAGACCAAAAGCGACCAAGTACTTAAGTGGGGTGGGGGTTGGGTTCCCGGCAAAATCAGTCTTATTTTTTATTGTAAGAACCTAGGATTTTGAGTGAAAAAAAACATTGCTTTAAGTTATATTATTGCTGAATTATTTGTGATCCAAATATTTGACGAATGTTGCAATGCTCTCTTATTTATAGTTGCCTTATTTTCATATGGTTGTACAATTGCTTGTATAAACGCCATTACTTACAAACAAGAATAAACAAAATAAAATGTGAACTTTGAGTACACCGAATCCTAACCGAGACCCAAACTGTGTGGATCCGAGTTGCATGTTTGACGCGCTCTGAGTGACAGCGCTACATTGTACAGTAAGATGACGTCACATGAAGTCACATCGCCCTCCGTACAGCAAGATGACGTCCCTCCCAGAGTCACTTGACCCTCCGTACAGTAAAATGACGTCCCTCCCAGAGTCCCATGACCGGCCATACAGTAAGACGTCACATGACCCTCCGTACAGTAATATGACGTCACATGACCCTCCGTACAGTAAGATGACGTCTCTCCCAGAGTCACATGACCCTCCGTACAGTAAGATGACGTCTCTCCCAGAGTCACATGACCGCCGTACAGTAGGTCCAACATGGCAGACGGAGAGCGGGTCCTCCGCGGTAACTAAAGCAACACTTCAAACCCGCCGACACACACATTAGAACAACACAAGACCGCAGCGATGAGGGAAAGGCTGAAGAAAAAGAAGGGCAGGACGTGGGCGGAAGCCGCTAAAACGGTACCGTGTTCTTATCCACCGCTTGTTATGGTTGTTTTCCCTCCGCTTGTACCACTGTGTTGATGGGTTCACGACCCGCCGCTGGTGCAGACCCACCGTGGACCTCACAGCCCCCCGGGGGTCTGGGCTGCGACCCGCCGTGGACCTCACAGCCCCCGGGGGTCTGCCATCAGGACCTACAGGTTTACTTTAGAGCAGGGATCACTACGGACCGCGTTCTGTCTCCGACCCCAGCCAGAGAAATGCGTGCGTTGTTGCGCCCAGACGTGGTCTGTCCGTCTGTCTATCCGGCTGTCTGTGGCCGCCGAGGAAACCCGTCAAAGCGTCGCTGGTGCTGCTGCGGGGCTAGCTTGTTAGCTCCACGGCGACACTTCCACTGACCTAATGTTTACACGTCGCACAATAAACGGTCTGAACCCACCGCCGGGGCCGTGTTTGTTGTTCTTCTTCCCCGCTAGCTTAGCATGAGGCTAGTGGATGGGCGCCTACCTGCCGTCCGAGGAGCGTCTTGTTTTGCTAGCCTAGCCGCTAAGCTAACACGCACAACATGTAAACACAGGAGGATCAGCACTGTCGTGGTCTCCTGGTCACCTCCTCTGGTCTCCTTGTCTCTCCCGGTGTTTTCCTTGTCTCCTTGTCTCTCGCTGTGGTCTCCTTGTCCCCTTCGTCTCTCCCTGTGGTCTCCTCTTCTCTACCTCTGGTCTCCTTGTCTCTTTTTCTCTCCCTGTGGTCTCCTCGTCTCTACCCCTGGTCTCCTTGTCTCTCCCTGTGGTCTCCTTGTCTCTCCCTGTGGTCTCCTCGTCTCTACCTCTGGTCTCCTTGTCTCCTTTTCTCTCCCTATGGTCTCCTCGTCTCTACCTCCGGTCTCATTGTCTCTCCCTGTGGTCTCCTTGTCTCTCCCTGTGGTCTCCTCGTCTCTACCTCTGGTCTCCTTGTCTCCTTTTCTCTCCCTATGGTCTCCTCGTCTCTACCTCCGGTCTCATTGTCTCTCCCTGTGGTCTCCTTGTCTCTCCCTGTGGTCTCCTTGTATCTACCTCTGGTCTCCTTGTCTTACCTGTGTATCCTACCTGTGACTCCCACCTATGAATCTTTGTGTTATTGACATTTTATTTGACAACTGTCACATTGTTAATTTTTTCATCATTCAACTATCTAAATCTCCTTTACGTTAATATATAATTCTCTTTTAGCCTGTGTTAAAAGTGAGATAAAAGACACAAATGAAACGTAAACAGTATCTTATTTAACAGGAATTCTTCAGAGGTTAAACTGTCCCCATGAATCACACTAGGGTGATCACCAGATAGGCTACTCAAAAGCATAACAGCTACTTATGAATATATAGTAAGCCACCTAAACTATATCTATTTCAGGGTTCCGCCAATATAGATGGATCATGTAATTTAAATCACATTGATCTTGCTCATAGTATGAGCAGGCCATAACATAAAATAAAATCATATATGTGATCAGGTCAAACTAATACTATTACTTTGGTAATAGTATGTTAAAGAATAATTTTATCTTTCTATTATAGGTTCTGGAGAAGTATCCCAACACACCAATGAGCCATAAAGAGATCTTGCAGGTGATCCAAAGAGAGAGGCTTAAAGAAATAAGGTAAACAATAGAACCCTTAGTGCTGTTCATCAGTGTATTAGGCAGTGCAGGCGAGGGCATTACCGTGCTCTCCGCATCGTATGACATTGTCTCCATCACCCATTTTCTTTTGAGCACGGGTCATTATTTTAACTCAGGTTTTCTAATTGTTTTATTTCCTTTGTCGTTTCATTGTCACTGTTGTCATCCAGAAGGTAAGAAAAAGCTAGCCAACTCTCCCCCAAACAAATCCTTGCCAAGTGATTTTGTTTGGTTATAGCTTCTGCTTGTTATTAACAATAACATTTGCTTTCTTCAGTGAGCATAATTACAGTGACTTAGCCCCTCAGACCTGCGTGAAACCCTAACCCACCTGTTGCATAACATCCTGACTCTGAGTCTACATTGCTTTGGCCCAGATTGTCTTCAGGCAATAAGATGAGGGATCGTGGTATTGAAATAGGCAGTAAAGTTCTGCATGAAACCTTTATTGTGATGGTCCCAGCAGGCTTTACGAATGTTAATGATCATTGATCAGTTCAGACAAGCTCTCTGACTTACTGACTCTGACAGTCTCTCTGTCTCTCTCTTTGTCTCTCTCTCAAACATACATTGTAGTTACTATCAGTGCTTTAACAAGCTTCAAAATGTCTTCCAAGTAAACAAAATATGTGCATCGAGTTCCTTTGGAACTTAGATCAGCCTCAAACTAAACCTGTGCGTCTGGGAACGTCTTCCACCAAAGATACTAATGACAATTTCCCTGTAAACCCAGGTCATTTAATTCATCAGCATGATAACTGAACCCACCCACGACCCCCGTAACTCCTCTGTCCTTTCCTCTTCTCTTCCATCCCTCTCCTCTCCTCTCCCAGAATCTCCTCTCCTCTCCCTGAATCTTCTCTCCTCTCCTCTCCCCCACTCTCCCCCACTCTCCCCCACTCCCCTCTCCTCTCCCCTCCTCTCCTCTCCTCTCCCCTCCCCTCTCCTCTCCTCTCCTCTCCTCTCCCCTCCTCTCCCCTCCTCTCCTCTCCTCTCCTCTCCCCTCCCCTCCTCTCCTCTCCCCTCCTCTCCTCTCCTCTCCTCTCCCCTCCTCTCCTCTCCTCTCCCCCACTCTCTCCCCTCCTCTCCCCTCCTCTCCCCTCCTCTCCTCTCCCCTCCTCTCCCCTCCCCTCCTCTCCTCTCCTCTCCTCTCCTCTCCTCTCCTCCCCTCTTCTCTTCTCCTCTCCTCTCCTCTCCTCTCCCCTCCTCTCCTCCCCTCTCTCTCCTCCCCTCTCTCTCCTCTCCCCTCCCCTCCTCTCCTCTCCTCTCCTCTCCCCTCCTCTCCTCCCCTCTCTCTCCTCTCCCCTCCGGTCTGTTTTACGTGGAACCAGATGGGTAATTTACATTTCTGTGCCGTGATCTAGTGGAACTTCGCCGCTGGCATGTCTGAACGCCATGCTCCATACCAACTCCCGGGGAGACGAGGGCATCTTCTACAAAGTTCCTGGCAGAATGGGCGTCTACACACTTAAGGTTAGTTTAAAGCAATATGCAGAACAAACTTCCCTTCCCTCACTCGGAAAAATCCACGTTTTGTTCAATAAGCCTGACCCGGCCCGTATCCTCATATGTCTGCGATCGACAACAATTAACAGCTAGAATTTTTCTTAATTGTTATTACCAATAATTATTTTCTAACCTTTGTTTCAGAGTAACGTTGACCTCAATGTGAGCGTATTGCTGCCAAGTACGCCGTTTAGGAAACAGACGACGCATAGGCTCGGCGTGAAGGCATGGATGGGGTGGTGGAAGGGTTGGATATAGGCCTGGTTGCTACGGAAACAGAGTGGGCGTGCGCACGTACTGAACGGAAACTGGACCGTAGTAAACTGCATATTGTCAACGACTGATGAGAGAACTACAAGTTCTTATTCTCTTCCCTCCGCAGCCTCATCCTCGTTCTCCAAACGCACGTCTCCGACCAGAGACCCGCCGGTAATGAGCGCGATGTGTTTCTGATTCTAGAAGGAAGGCTCGGACGGGGTCAAGAAGCTGTCGGGGGAGGTGCACGAGGAGGAGGACGAGGAGGAGGAGGAGGACGGGTCTGAGGAGAGCAGTGAGGACCTCTCAGACTCGCCCAGCAGTGAGAACAGCAGCAAGGTGCTCAGCCAGGAGCGTGACGGCGGCAGGTGGCGACGCAGAGGTACGACCGCCCCCAGACCCTGACCGGCCGACCCACCCCCAGGAGAGGCTAGGGCTTAGGGCTTCGACTCCCAGCCCAGTGGTTCTGGGTTCTGACCCCAATGCCTAGTGTCCTCGAGCAAGATGCGAACCCCTACCTGCGTCTCAGTCACATGTATCTGAAATCAATGGAAGTCGACCGGGGGCTCTGTCAGCTAAATGACTCATTAATATTCAAAAGGACTCACAGTCTTTAAGGAGGACATTCAGTCACCAGTTCTAATTGAACCGTTCACAAGGTCGCATTGGTGATCTGTTCAGAGGAAATCCTGAGATGATCTATTTGTTATTGGAGAACTAGAAAAATCCTCATGGCTTTCACAAAGCACCCCCCGTGGGATCGAATGCCGGCTGTGTTCTGTTCCCGTGGGAGTGACCTGCTTTACTGGGCTCTTGTGTCATGTTGCATATGTACAACACTAAAAAAAACAGAATCAAATTCATAAATCACTTGTCACGACACGTTTCGCCAGGTGTTCTGTTCGCACAGCCGTGTTGCTTGGCCTCAATACCAGACCAACCCTTGTAATTGTTACATGGTTAGTCGACAGAAGAGTTCCCCCCCGGGCCGTGTGTGAAGATAACCTGTGTGTCTACTGGGAGCCTCATACCTGGTGGCGTTCTTCACCGGCGGGGAAACCTGATCTTCCTCACCAACCAAACTGATGCTTGGCTTTAATCCTCGTCACATCATTGTGCTCAGAGTCCGTCGTCCACTGAGTTCTTAATTCCGCTTGTTTGACTTGAAGCTGACATGCAGACTGTTGGAACAGGAAGAGTGTGACCAGCAACCACTTCCTCATAACGAGTGTGAAACGGTGTGACGAAGCAGCCAGCGCCACACGATCAGCCCTGCCTGCAGCAGAGATCAGCGAGGCTCTCCGCCGACGTGGTTTGTGTTGGCTCGTCCTCCACAACTTTAGTTTAAATGAACAAACAGTGTCGACCAGCAGAGAGAGGCCAATGCAGGCGGAAGGACAGAGGACAGCCTAAAGACAGCTTTGGCGGCGCCACGATGTGTGAGTAGGGTCTCAGTCGTATAGGAAGTGGACTCGCTGTCCGCAGGCCTTCAGGCCCCTGTAATGTAATCTACGGATTTGTGCGAGGATGGGGGGTTTTTGGTTCCCTCAAAACAGGCCGGGTGGCGCTGTGCGGACGGCCTCAGCGTGGGCGTCCCGGTACCGTGTTCATGTACTCATCTGGTTGTTGTTGGTTTGATGTTTTTCAGTTCCTACCAAGCTGGAGCCGCTGCCGCCCTCCTCCCCCCAGCCCCGCTGCTCCTCCCCTCTGGTCCCGGCCGCCAAACTCATCTCCCCCTCGCAGAAACACGGCAAGAAGGCTCTGAAGCAGGTAGGCCCCGCACGGAGGGAAGCTCCGGGGCTCATCAGAGGGTTCTGACGTTCAGTGGGACGCCTGGCCCTCAGGCTGCTGTCAGTGCTGACATGGAACAGTGCAACCACAATACTACTACACACGCATGCACGCACATATACACACGCACGGCGCCACCGTGGGATAGAGTCCTGACCGCACCCCCCAACACTAGACCAAGCGCCCTGGCTTCATGAATACCACTGCTGTCGGTCTTAGCTTCCCTCGGCCTCCAACGAGGCAGCTTGTCAGGCCTCTCTTTGTTTAACGTGTCGTTGCTAGTTATGGTTCAAGTGGAAAATAACGAGGGAGCAGAAGAGGGGGGGGGACCTCCCTGTTTTTATTCGGCCGCCCGACGCCATTTGTGTCTTAATCACATTTCACTTGATTGCACGGATCCTAATTCACTCCATCTGTGTGGCGGTGGGATTCAATGCCTCGTAAGACCAATTTAATTATTTTTATAAGGCCGCAAAAACCCATGGTTACATGGCAGTTTGGAGAGAGAGAGAGAGAGAGAGAGAGAGAGAGAGAGAGAGAGAGAGAGAGAGAGAGAGAGAGAGAGAGAGAGAGAGAGAGAGAGAGAGAGAGAGAGAGAGAGAGAGAGAGAGAGAGAGAGAGAGAGAGAGAGAGACAAGCAGAGAGAGAGAGCATTGGAAGTTCTTATATGGATCTAACATTCAATTGCTGAACGGAAACGTTTTTCGACTTCTTGTGGAACGGTTCCTTGATGATCGTCCCATTATTGTTCAGTTTCCAAGGTGATCCATCGAGGTTCCCACCACAGACGTGTACTACCCCAGGGAGAGCGTGACGGCCTTATGTAACGCGCTCCTCTTTGCAACAGGAGGGCTACTTGAGAAAGAAAACATGTTCTTCTTTACTCCATCATGGAGGATAAGGGCTGGCGTGTGCGAGTGGGCGGGCCCATACGTGTGTGATGGTGTTACTGTATCTGTGGTTGTTGTTGTTTGTTGAACTATTGCTCTGCCCGGTCAGGCCCTGAAGCAGCAGAGGAGCCAGCGGCGCCAGGGGGGCGTGGCCTCCAGCCAGCGGCGCCAGGGGGGCGTGGCCTCCGGCCAGCGACTCATCCTGAAGACGGTCAAAGACACGGCCGACAACATCTCCCCCCAGACCGGTGAGTCCCTGATCAACCTGCACCTCGTCCTACCGGACCCTGCTACCTTCAACCATTCTGACAGCTCGGCTGGTCGGCTCGCTGAAGATATGAGAGGGGCGAGCGGAGAGAGAGAGCGCGTACCATTAAGGCTTAGTCCTGACCGCAGCGACCAGGGTTAGATTCCCGTCTCTGTTCCTCTGCTGCATGTCCTCCCTCTCTCTCCCAGACCGTCCTGTCCTTCTCACTCTATCATAAAGCATAAACATGCAAAATCGACCGTATCGTTTATTATGCATGCTAAATAACCACAATACTCTGAGGTCTTTGTATGAGGTGAGGTGGGCAGCGGAGCCTCTCCTAACAGATATGAGGGGTCCCCATCAGGGCTCTCACGTCACTGTCCTCCCCCTCCGTCCACAGACCTGTGTCTCGGCCCAGGACCCAGGACCATGGCGCAGCGAGGCAGCCGGCTCAGCCCACGTGAGTGAACCTGTCAGGAGAGCACCTCACAGGGCCTGTAGTCCTCCTTGGGCCAGGCAGCCCAGCCCCCTACCTGCTCCTCAGTTCCACGTTCGCTACAAATGTTTTAATGAAGTCACATCGGACTGAAGCCTCTGCTGACTGTCTCAACTAACACACAACACTGAGGAGACACGTACACTTCCTGTGCAGCACAGCGTCGTATTATCCCAGCCCAGACCCGTCCGTGTGTTTGTTTTGCATCCCAGGGCAACTCAAGCGCACCAAGTGTGAAATAGATGTGGAGACGCCCGACTCCATTCTGGTGAACACCAACCTGCGGGCCATCATCAACAAGCACACCCTGTCCGTGCTACCCCCCTCCTGCCAGCAGAGGCTGCTCAAGCTGCTGCCTGTGGTCGACCAGCAGGTGGGGCTATTGAGCCAGGCGCAAAGTACACAAGGATAAAAATGATTCACAGAGAAAAATGATTTGGATGAATTGGTGGATGGCCTCACTTTACTGTTGATCCATAAACAATAATCCACAGTCTTTTTCAAGAAATGGTTCCGTAAACAATAGTGGGTAAACAATAGCCTGTATAGAATTATCCAAGAAGTAATTAAACACTGGTATCGAAAAAAGTAATTTTAATTTTGTTTTGGGGTGATGCCGCTGGCGATCGGCCCGACGATGGTGACCATGACAACCAGCCTTCTTCCCTCCCCAGGCCTGTCTGGACGGCCTCCTGAAGGTCACCGGCTCGGCACTCAACAACGAGTTCTTCGCCTCGGCGGCCCAGTCCTGGAAGGAGCGTCTGTCTGAGGGTGGGTACCCCTTAACCCCACTGAGGGTGGTCCCCATTAACCACACTGAAGGTGGTCCCCGTTAACCACACTGAGGGTGGTCCCCATTAACCACACTGAGGGTGGGTCCCCCTTAACCCCACTGAGGGTGGTCCCCATTAACCACACTGAAGGTGGTCCCCGTTAACCACACTGAGGGTGGTCCCCGTTAACCACACTGAAGGTGGTCCCCGTTAACCACACTGTGGGTGGTCCCCGTTAACCACACTGAGGGTGGTCCCCGTTAACCACACTGAGGGTGGTCCCCATTAACCACACTGAGGGTGGTCCCCCTTAATCACCACTGAGGGTGGTCCCCGTTAACCACACTGAGGGTGGTCCCCGTTAACCACACTGAGGGTGGTCCCCGTTAACCACACTGAAGGTGGTCCCCGTTAACCACACTGAGGGTGGTCCCCCTTAACCACACAGAGGGTGGTCCCCCTTAACCCCACTGAGGGTGGTCCCCCTTAACCACACTGAGGGTGGTCCCCCTTAACCACACTGAGGGTGGTCCCCGTTAACCCCACTGAGGGTGGTCCCCGTTAACCACACTGAGGGTGGTCCCCGTTAACCACCACTGAGGGTGTCCCCCTTAACCACCACTGAGTGTGTCCCCCTTAACCACACTGAGGGTGGTCCCCGTTAACCCCACTGAGGGTGGGTCCCCCTTAACCCCACTGAGGGTGGTCCCCATTAACCACACTGAGGGTGGTCACCGTTAACCACACTGAGGGTGGTCCCCATTAACCACACTGAGGGTGGGTCCCCATTAACCACACTGAAGGTGGTCCCCGTTAACCACACTGAGGGTGGTCACCGTTAACCACACTGAGGGTGGTCCCCCTTAACCACACTGAGGGTGGTCCCCCTTAACCACACTGAGGGTGGTCCCCGTTAACCACACTGAGGGTGGTCCCCCTTAACCACACTGAGGGTGGTCCCCCTTAACCACACTGAGGGTGGTCCCCCTTAATCACCACTGAGGGTGGTCCCCGTTAACCACCACTGAGGGTGTCCCCCTTAACCACCACTGAGGGTGTCCCCCTTAACCCCACTGAGGGTGTCCCCCTTAACCACACTGAGGGTGGTCCCTGTTAACCCCACTGAGAGTGGTCCCCGTTAACCCCACTGAGGGTGGTCCCCGTTAACCACACTGAGGGTGGTCCCCCTTAACCATACTGAGGGTGGTCCCCGTTAACCACTCTGAGGGTGGTCCCCGTTAACCACACTGAGGGTGGTCCCCGTTAACCACACTGAGGGTGGTCCCCCTTAACCCCACTGAGGGTGGTCCCCCTTAACCACACTGAGGGTGGTCCCCCTTAACCACACTGAGGGTGGTCCCCCTGAACCACACTGAGGGTGGTCCCCCTTAACCACACTGAGGGTGGTCCCCGTTAACCACACTGAGGGTGGTCCCCCTTAACCACACTGAGGGTGGTCCCCCTTAACCATACTGAGGGTGGTCCCCCTTAACCACTGAGGGTGGTCCCCATTAACCACACTGAGGGTGGTCCCCCTTAACTACACTGAGGGTGTCTCCCTTAACCACACTGAGGGGGTCCCCCTTAACCACACTGAGGGTGGGTCCCCTGGACCACACTAGGAGGGTTCCTGATCTCTGGGGTGGTTCCTGATCTCTGGGGTGGTTCCTGATCTCTGGGGTGGTTCCTGATCTCTGGGGTGGTTCCTGATCTCTGGGGTGGTTCCTGATCTCTGGGGTGGTTCCTGATCTCGGGGGTGGTTCCTGATCTCTGTTTCCAGGTGAGTTCACTCCCGAGCTGCAGCTCCGGATGAGGCAGGAGATTGAAAAGGAGAAGAAGGTGGAGCGTTGGAAGGAGGCCTTCTTTGAGAACTACTATGGAGAGAAGTAAGTTCTCCTACGCAGGGATTAGAAACATTCTCCGGCCTCCTGCCTACAAGTTCTCCAAATTGTTCCTTTATGCATTCATCTCTACATATCCCCTCCTCTCCCTCTCCCTCCCCCCTCTCCCTCCCCCCTCTCCCCCCTATCCCTCCTCTCCCTCTCTCTCCCCCCTATCCCTCCTCTCCCTCCTCTCCCCCCCTCTTTCCCTCTCCCCCCTCTCCCCTCCTCTTCCCTCTCTCCCCCCTCCCCTCCTCCCCTCCTCTCCCCCTCTCCCCCCTCCCCCCCTTTCCCCCTATCCCCTCCTCTCTCCCCCCTCTCCCCCTCCCCTCTCCCCCTCTTCCCTCTCTCCCTCTCTCCCCCCTCCCCTCCTCCCCTCCTCTCCCCCTCTCCCCCTCTCCCCCCTCCCCCCCTTTCCCCCTATCCCCTCCTCTCTCCCCCCTCTCCCCCTCCCCTCTCCCCCTCTTCCCTCTCTCCCTCCTCTCCCCTCCCCTCCTCTCCCCCCCTCCCCCCTCCTGCCGTGCAGCTCCGGGCTGAGCTACGAGGAGGCGCAGAGGGAGCTGATGGAGTCTGATCAGGACCGGCCGCCCTGCCCTCCTCTTCCTCCTCCTCCTCCTCCTCATCACCAGCGCTCCTCTGAAGGACCTGTGGCCGAAGCAGCTGAGCCCCGGGGCCCCGAGGACAGAGCAGTGGGGGCCCGGGGCCCCGAGGACAGAGCAGTGGGGGCCCGGGGCCCCGAGGACAGGGCAGTGGGGGCCAGGGGCCCCGAGGACAGGGCAGTGGGGGCCCGGGGCCCCGAGGACAGAGCAGTGGGGGCCCGGGGCCCCGAGGACAGAGCAGTGGGGGCCCGGGGCCCCGAGGACAGGGCAGTGGGGGCCCGGGGCCCCGAGGACAGCAGTCCCTGTCCTGTCCCGACCAGACCCCCAGACCAGTCTCCCAGACCCCCGCTGGCCAGCAGACCGCCGCCCGTCATGTCGCCCATGCGGACGCGGCGGGCGCGTCACGCGGAGGACCGCCGCCTCAGCCGCTTGGCCCCGCCCACGGCCCCGCCCGCGTCGCCGGGGGAGACGGCCGTACTGCCGGGTCCGAGGCCGGCAGAGGACGGTCTGAAGCCGCTGGTGGCGGAGCGGGCCCTGGGGGAGGGGCCAGAGGTGAGAGCGGCCGCCCCCGAGCCCCCCGACAAGAGCAGCCCCCGACCCCCCAGGGCCCCCCCAGAGGCGGCGGGGCACCCCGGTCAGCCCGCAGGGCCCCTCCGTACCAATCCCCCTGGGGCCCCAGAACCGGGGAAAAGGAAGTCCCCCAATGAGCCAGAGGGGGAGAAGACCCCCGAGAAAAGACCCCGAACCTCCTCGCCCGCTGCAGCAGGCCCCGCCCCCTCTCCAGCAGGCCCCGCCTCTTCTCCAGCAGGCCCCTCTCCAGCAGGCTCCTCCCCCTCTCTAGTAGCCTGCTCCACCTCTCCAGCAGGCCCCGCCCCCTCTCCAGCAGGCTCCTCCCCAGCAGGCCACGCCCCCTCTCCAGCAGGCCCCGCCCCCTCTCCAGTAGGCCCCTCCCCCTCTCCCGCAGGCTCCTCCCCAGCAGGCCCCGCCCCCTCTCCAGCAGGCCCCTCCCCCTCTACAGAAGGCCCCTCCTCCTCTCCAGCAGGCCACACCCCCTCTCCAGCAGGCCACACCCCCTCTCCAGCAGGCCCCACCCCCTCTCCAGCAGGCCCCTCCCCCTCTCCAGCAGGCTCCTCCCCCTCTCCGAGGGCGTCGTCCACGGCGAGCCCCTCCAGGCCGTCTTCGATGGCGCATCAGAAGGTTCCGCCGCTCAAGGTGGGTCCTCAGGGGGGGGGGGGGGGGGTCCTCAGCAGCAGGGAGCCCCCCAGGAGGTCTCCGTTCACCGGGGGGGGGGGGGGGTCCTCAGCAGCAGGGAGCCCCCCAGGAGGTCTCCGTTCACCGGGGGGGGTCCTGCTGTCCAGCTAGGGTTTAACGCTCCGTCTGTTTGCGTCCGTTTCAGATTCCCGTGTCCCGGATCCTGCCTGTGCCCGTCTCCCCCGTCTCCCCCGGCCCGGGGTCCCCCCGCCCCCCCCCGCCCCCCCTGGGCAGCCCGGGCCGTCCCGGGGCGCGCACGCTGGCCGACATCAAGGCCAAGGCCCAGCTGGCCCGGGCGCAGCGCTCCGCAGCGGCGGCGGCGGCGGCAGCAGCGGCCTCAGGGGCGGCGCCCGAAGGGGCGGGGCCGGCGCCCGGGGGGGCGGGGCTGGTAGCCGGAGCGAGTGTTAGCGGTGAGAAAACCCCCAAAGCGCCCCCTCTCAGTCCAACCTCTCCCCGCCCGGCCCCGCGGCCCACGGCGCCCGCCCCCCCCCCACGGGACGGCCTTCCCCGGGGAGGTCCCGCCCCCCAGAGAGAGGGGTCCCGCGGCCCCGGGCCCCCACTGCCTCCAGAAGCCCCCCGAGGGGTCCCCACGGGGCAGGAAGGGGGCGGCGGAGCAGCCCGGCCCCTCCAGCGGCCCGGGGCCCCGGGTCAGCTCCTGCACCCCCGCCAACAACCCGCTGGTCACGCAGCTCCTCCAGGGGAAGGAGGTCCCCATCGAGCAGATCCTCCCCCGGCCCCACGCCGGGAGCAAGGGCAAGGCGTGGCACCCGGCGGGCCCCCCCCCCCCGCCGGGGGGCCCTCCCCGATCAGCGTCTCCACGGCGACGCCCCCGACCGGGAGACGCAGGAGCAGATCCTGCAGGCGCTGATGCAGAGGAAGGCGTCCCAGCGGGGGGGGGCGGTGGGCGGGCGGGGGGCCCCCCCCGCGGAGGACCGGGGGGGGGGCCCCCCGCCCGCCCACCGCCCCCCCCCGCAGCCCGGGGACGGCCTGCCGCGGCCCCGCTTCTCCGTGGGCTGCCTCCGCAGGAGGACGGCGCGGCCGGCCATGACGGGGCACTACCTCCTCAACGTGGCCACGTACGGCCGCGGCCCCCAGAGCGGCCCGCGCCGGCCCCCCGCCGCCGGAGCCCCGCTGCGGGGGGCGGCGGACACACCGCAGGACGGGAAGGACGAGGACCTCCCGCCCCCGACGGCCGGCCTTAAGGAGGAGCAGCAGGGATGCTCCGTCGCCAGGCAACAGGAACCCACCGGCGCCCAGCACCGCGGAACGGCCGAGAGCGAGGCCGGCCGGCGAGGCTGCGGCCCGCTGGGCCAGGAGGCCAGCGCCGAGCCAGCCCCGCCCGGGGCAGGAGCCCCGCCCGGGGCCGGAGCCGCGCCCGAGGCCGGAGCCCCGCCCGAGGCCGGAGCCGCGGCGCGCAGCCCCTGGTCTCGGGCGGACCAGAGGAGCCTCCAGCGCGGCGACGGCCGTCAGGGGAGTCCGGAGCCGTGCCCCACGGCCCCGGACCTCAGCCAGCGGCCGAGCGCCGCCCAGACGCAGAGGAGCCCCGCCCACCGGGACCAGGACGCGGCGCTGGGGTCGCCCTACGGCGGCACCGTCGGCGCGTCCCCCCCCCCGCCGTCGGAGCGGTCGGGCGGCGGGGGGGTCCACGGCAGCGTGATGTCGTTCTCGGTGACGGTCACCACCATCCCCGCGGGCCACACCCTGGCCCCCGGCCCCCCCGGGGAGCCCTCGACCGAGCAGAGCTTCATGGAGGGGGGGGGCCTGGAGGAGGTGCAGTCCAGGTGCTACTGCCGCCTCAAGGCCATGATCATGTGCAAGGGCTGCGGAGCCTTCTGCCACGACGACTGCATCGGGCCCTCCAAGCTGTGCGTCGCGTGCCTGGTGGTGCGCTGAGCCCGCAGTCTTCATCGTCGGCCCCTTCCTCCTCCTCATCGGTCGATACGCGTTCCTTCGGTTGTTTCCAGTCGAGAGTTGGTTGGAGAAACGGAGACGTCCTTTGAAACGGATCGGGCCCCAGTGAGCGCCCTGGGGGCCCCAGTGAGCGCCCTGGGGCCCGTAGGAGGGTCGAGACGGCCCTGGAGGGCCCGCTGTGTGGCGGGCCGGTGGGGCTGCGGCTGCCCTTTGGTTCAATCAGCAGATCTGGGAGGAATATGTCACCTGAGTGCAATCTGGCAATGTTTGCACTTGGCTAGGGTTAGTGTGGTATATATATATTTTTAAAGAGACATAAGTATAGTTTTTAAAAGAGAACAAGGAGGGAAAATATAATATTCTTGTTATTTTTGTAGAATACAATGACGTTATGTGTGGTAGACAAACACTTTTTATCGTGCGGCCTGAATGGATTGAAAAAAAGGGCAAACATAATGGTTCATAGTAGACGACCAGGCAGGGAATGAGAACTCTCCCAATCTGTTTTAGAGAACAGCACTGTACGCCGCGTGCAGTAAATATAGCACTCAGATTTTACAAAAACAGATATATAGCAGCTATACTTCGATACTTCCTCAAATCTATAACATCATTTTTTTCAACGATACTTTTAACAAAAGGAGAAATCAAAAGCACGTACCCCCATTACACCAAGCCCCCTTCGCACTTAACCTTATTTCTTAGAAACAGTTACAGGAAGCAACAGTTCCTCACAATGCATTGAGTCGAGAAACACAATCACAACAGCTGCGCCTTCAATGTACAGCGCGTCACTCTGAGCTGGGGTCCAGCAGCTGTTCTGGGGGTCCACAGGAGCAAAGACGCCCAGCAGAAGAGCCACTCTGGTTGGTTCTTCAGTTTGTCTCCGAGGTCACAGACAGGCTTGTAAATATCGTTCCCCACAATGCATCGCTTCTCATTGCTTCTCAATTTTTATTTATTTTTTTAACGGAGAGAGATTTCTAGCTGGGAGGGACAGTTTAAACACTCACTGTACGGAGAGAAAATCAATGGGTTTATTGTCTTTTTACTTTTGCACTGTAAATATTTGCCGATTTATATTCCTAACGTTGTAATACTCCTGTAGTACACCTTGCTTCGTATATGCCAGGTTTTATGACTGAATTTATGAATGACTGAGTGCTGTGGAGAAAGAGGGAGAGAGAGAGAGAGAGAGAGGCCGTATCATAGAGTGTACGTAACAAGGAAGAGGTACTCAAAGACCCGCTTCAAATACACTTTAAAGGAAGGCAATTCATTTTAGAGGCATTTTGGTCAAAGCTGCTGAAATTGTCTACATCCCAACAATAAATCAGTTGTCCCGTTAAAAGATACAAAAATCCAAAAAGCTTGTACAATCATTTCTTAATAACACCCATCAAATATTCTGGGCAACACGCCATTATTGGAAATAAGGTAATTGTAAAAATATTTTTTTATGGAAGCAGGTGTGTGTGTGTGTGTTTGTGTGTGTTTACGCGTCTTAATTGAAAAATAATATATGTTCTATTTTTCAGTAGTTCGAGGTACGAAGCAGATGATTAAACATATATTACTTCCATGGTAACATGCCAAAGTCACCTTAAGAAAACACGATTAGAGCTTGTTTTCAACCTCTCACTAGCTAAACAAAGTTAATATATTTTAATTAATATATTTGGATAGAAAATCTATTTGCTTTTTTTTTATTCACAGGGTATGTACTATATATGAATATCAGCTGTTGGTTATTCCTGGGATGTCGGTCTTGTGGACAAACCACCATGAAGAGAGCAACTGTTTTTGCTTTTTCAAATTGCCCAGGTATATATTATCTATCTATTAGTGCTGTCAAGCGATTAAAGTATTTCACGATTAATCGCATTAATGCCATAGTTAACTCACGATTGATCGCAATTCTTTTTTCTATGCTAAATATCCCTTGATTTCTTTGTCCCATTAATTGTTCTCATTTTAATGCTCTTATCAACATGGAGAAGTGCATCGGCTTGCCTTGTGCAAATGTTTTTTTATTGATAACAACATTGGTATATACTGATCAAAACAGGACAATGCAAAAAAAAAAAAGCCTATAGTGCAATTAAAGGATGAACATACAAACATACTGCCTTGAACATAGCAGTCAGGCTACTGCTTCTTTGTTTTGAGCCAAAGAAAAAAAAAAAATTAGTTTGCGCCGTTAATAACGTGTTTAACTGACTGGCTGACAGCACTAATATCTATATATTATATATCTATGCCGCAGGACCTGTTTTTCTATATCATTTTCTCTGCCATAGAGAAGTTGTCTGACGTTTGTATTGATTGCTCTATGTTCTGGCTGCATCATTGATACAATATGGAGGAATTACCTTGTAAAAAACAACTATATATGTTTATATTAAACCCTTTTGAGCCCCTCTTGAGCTGAGCACATTCATCAGGTCAATTTCACTCCATTTTGATATTAAGAGAGACTCTGAGATCTGTTAAAATTATATTTAGCTATCTTATACAATCCCATCTCGTTTCAATATATCAAGAGTAGTTCAATTAATGTTTGGAACCACATTGATAACAATTAATTTTTGGACTCCCAAACTGTCTGGGCATATAGTTGGCCAAACATCGTTGGGACTTTTATTTTGATAGCAGATAATGTACCACGTATGTGCTCAGTAGTTCATTGATCTATAAATAAGAGAAAATAAATGAGTACAGCAGCATCTTAAGGCAGCTGAGACCTTCAACTTTGTGGAGCATAGAAATTTAAAGTAGACAATATGCCGTTGCCTTTCCCTTCATTGTTTCTTTGTGTGTGTGTGTGTGTGTCTCTGTCTGTCTGTCTGTCTGTCTGTCTGTCTGTCTGTCTGTCTGTGGGTGTAAGTGTGTGTGTAAAACTGGTCAATTGAAGTTTTGTGGTAAGAAACATTTTGGCAAAATTGTTTTTGTAAAATATCATAAGATTATAAGTTGATTTCTGTCCATAATCATTTCTGCTGTTGATGGACTGTTTTAAAGTTTCAATTTAAAACACAGGTGAATGTAATATAGTAATCAGCACTTGTAAACAAAGTGTATTTTATCAAAATATATAGACTTTTATGAATAAATAACACAAACACCACTCTGGGACCCATTTCTATTGTCTATT
Organism: Gadus morhua; assembly: GCF_902167405.1. NCBI lineage: Eukaryota > Metazoa > Chordata > Actinopteri > Gadiformes > Gadidae > Gadus > Gadus morhua. The sequence goes on from NC_044052.1 coordinate 24,635,660, forward strand.
TGATCATGAGAAACAGGACTTAGATAAATGAAATGTAATGTGAACTAATGATCAATGTATGTGTTGTTTATGTTCAGTGTACCTTGTATGTATTATGTTGATCAGAAGTATTATCAGAAGTCTAGCAAGTGTGATAGGTCATCACCCAAGGTTTGCAGAGGGAGCGTGGTATCGATCTGCAATAAACTCGTCACACTGTCCTTAAAGGTTGGGTATGGGATTTGCGAAACGCCAGCAGATTTTGAAAATACACAACTGAAATGGCCCTACCCCTTCTCCTTCAACGCTGACTCTGACTCCACCCATTCCAAGTACATGGACGCGCAATCATGCACGAGCGCGAACACAGATGCGTGAGAGCGAGCCATTAGCTAGTTAGCTAGCTCCAGTAGCTACCGCAGGAAACAGAAGCTTGCTCCGGGTCACGAGCTTTGAGTACGTGCACGAAGGGGTCACGCGCGGGGGAGGGGGAGTGCAGTACGACCGTTTGATTGACGTACTTACTGTCCAATGCCACTCGTTAGTTCTGGAAATCATTGGCTGGAGTTTTTCGATCCCTACCCGTTCCACAGATGATTGACTTTTTTAATTTTCACGTCAGTACCTCTAACTCAGTGGCTGTAAGTGGGTTATGATAAGGATTTCAACTAATTTTGCAAAAATGGCCAAAAAAGAGAATTCCATACCCAACCTTTAATTGTGTCAGCACAATGTAACCCCAGACATTACACACTCACTAGTTCAATGTAAGAATGGGTTTATTGGTAGTGATTAACTAGTCCAATACACACGTTCAACATCTGCTCAGCCATTCCAGTGGACAAATCTGTTGTACTGTTTAATTTTTGGCCTTGAACCAGTGGTTCTCTTTCGGTATATTCAAAACCACATGTGAATGTAGGTCAAACTTTATTTTTGCAGAACAATTAAAAAACCTTATTGAAACAGGAAAAGCTTCGGGAAAGGCCGGCCTAACCAAGACCATAAAGCGACGTACGTCACTGTTGGACCTCTGAGATGTCCCAGGTGAAGTTCAGCTGCAGGTCCTTCATTCTTTCGTTGTAGACTCTGTCGAAGCGCTCACTCTGTGCCACTGTCAGGGCGTTCTTCCAGTCACCGATGGTCCCTGACACGGAAATATAAAAGAAATGGGTTACCGAAGTGTCACCTTTAATGCAAACAATGTCAAGCTTTTTTTGTGTGTGAATCAAGATTTCGATTGTAGTCACAAATATGCTCCTTTGAATTACCGCATTTGACCCTGCATAGAGCGCTGGTGGTACTGATGCCAGTTTCGTCAAACTGACAGGCGAATGCAGGATATCCATGCACTTATCCATGGTCCAGCAGTCCTATTTTCTCGTTATCGTCTTTTGTTTCTAATGTAATAAAAAAAATGCTAAATGCCCAACTAGACTATCACGTATGATCGCTGCGTGGACGCCAGTGACTTCTGGGTCTCGATCCTCATCGATCCAAGGCCTCAATGTTCTGAAGACACACTGCCACCATAGTATCAGGGGAGCCTTCTTCATAGCATAAATACCAGCTCTCTAACGGTTCTATTTAACCGCAGTGAAAGCAATGAGGACCTGTTGTTGACACAGCAGGCTACCGTTACCTTTCCTCAGGAAGGCACCCTGGCTTTTATCCTTGACGTCGTCGGGTAGGAACTCATAGTTGGCCTTTCCATCTTGTTTCATGTTGTTGAAGGTCACCCTCTTGATGATGGAGTCAATGGCGGCGTCAGAAAGATTCTTGCCGACAAACTCACAAATACGCACGACCACAGACCTCAGGTCCTAAGCACAGAGAGCAGGTCGTTAGAGGAGAGCTAGAATACGGATGTGTTGTTGGGCTTGTGGCACAGAGGGATCACCTTGATCATGTCTTCATAGCGGAGGAACAGGATGTTGTACTGGTCCTGGTTGGCGTGCCATCCTTTAACATGGTCAAACCAACAGCCGCCAATCACTGGTCCATAACAAATGAAACAGACAAGATGGGACGGAAAGAAAAAGACAAGTTCAACAGATAAGAAAATCTACAGGGTCACTTCCTCCAGTCTACCGCTGTCTTTGTTAGTCACTCACTCCTTCCACTGATGAAGTTGTCGAGCATCTCGTTGAAGTGTTCTGCGTCCTCCAGCTTCTTCATGAACTTTGTAAAGTGAAAGTAGGACACCATTGCATCTTTTGGATTCCTGGAAACATAAATGACCTGAAGAGGGAGGGAATGACCCTGGATTGGTGAGTGCAGCCTTTGCGGGGGTCCATGTAGTTCCTGAGCTCTTGTCTGAACCCTGACCTATACCATGGCTGTAGCTGGGTGTGTGGGCCGTGCACACGCAGCCTCCTCACTGACCTTGGCCTTCTTCTTGAGCAGCCCCCTCGGCATCAGCGGCTCCTGCAGGTGGGAGCAGAAGAGGCGTGGGGAGCGGCGCGTGTCGTAGCTCTCCCACTCCTTCATCGGGTACTCCAGCCAGGGCATCCTCTCAAAGGTGATGGTGTCCTTCAGCTCGGGGAAGTCCTCCTCAAAGATCAGGGTGATGATTCTCTGGGTCCATACGGTCCCTAGGAAGAGCTCATCTCAGTCAATTATGGGAGTTGTGTAAAATGTCTCAATGTCTGAGCCATGTCATAAAGTATTAACCACAAAATAATCCATTGGTGTTTGCTATTGTGGTATTACCACAATACATAGAATGACGCCAGAAGTGTGCTCTACTTTCATTATGCAGACCATCTGCAATATGAACATTAGCTGTTTGTTGTACAGACTCAGAGGCTGATCATCCTAAGAAAACCATCTCGAAAGTGAAAAAAACAAGAAAAAAGCCTTTTCTACATCCACCACTATTGCAGCAACTCACCTACAACCACATGTGTCGCAATGCACGCCTGATGTTATCTTGAAGATGTCTTTTATCCGTCTTATCTTATGGAATCTATTTGACAGGCCTATAGCAATGACCTTTAGTTACCTTCCTTGGTAAGAAGAAGGTAAGTTGGGGAAAATGTCTCCCTCTTTTAACCCAATGCATTTCATTTGTTGTAAAGGATTGAATGATTGTGGGTGGTTGGTCCAACGCTCACGTGTCCCGTCCGCGTCAGGGGTTTATTTGTTTAAAGGTGTAAATTTGCAATGTTTGCTTTCTTGTTCCGAAAAGACTATACTGCCTTTCTATAAGGTATGGGGAGAATATAACGAAATGTCGACAAAAGGTAGGTCCTATTCTCAACAATAAAGAAATATAAAAATGTACATTAGATATGTTGCATCATTGGTCAATGACATTGCCTCGTATTAACATGAGGATCCCACCGAACCATTTGAATAGTGTCAATACTCAAATATTGATCCCAATCTCCTCTGCCTTCACAGAACCTCCGATCACTCAGCTTTGTTTCCTGAAAACTCTTAAGAGACTTTTTTGCAGAGATTTACTGTTTGTGAAATAGTAAAACAGCCTATTGCACAAAAGTATAGCTAATACACTCACCCGATTTGGGGAAGGTAACGAGGTAAACGTCGTCATCTCTGACTTCAAAATGTTGCAAATCGTCAATATATTCCGTCGTTAGGTTAGTGGTGTCGTCCACTGGAAAAACAGCCCCTTTGTATGCGAACAGAGTATCACCGAGTAGTTTGTATTCTTGTTGAGCCATTGCTTTGTTGAATGCAAACAAATGATTCCAAGTTCTGTGCAGTGAGTTGGAGGAGAAACATTGAAATATGACACTGTGGTAGAGGCAAAGGCATATGTTATCTGAGTAGAGTTATGAGTTGACTCTTATCGATACCTTTGTTCGGTTCAAAGTGTCATGTAACAGTGTTATGGGTGCCCCTCAGTGTTGATATTATCCAATCAGAACTTAACATGAAGTATATTTAAATGTTACCCCTGATGACACATTGTAAGGAAGCTGTTCAATTTTCTGTATTATAATTGAATCCTCTAAATACAAAAGATATGTTGGGCATAGGACGGATCATCTTCACCAGGCTATAGTAAGTGTCCACGTTCCCCCTCAGACCTGGGGGGTTTACCACCCACGAACCTCGCTGAACATACTGTAACAGTCAGGTTTATAATATGTAGCGCCACTAGGTGGCGCCTCCCTCTTTTGTTGGGTTATATGAGATAACGGTGAGTGAAGAAGTGTGGCTTATTCCGCTCGGCTAGAATAAACAGCAGTATACGAACGAAGTCTCCCTTTTTATTATATGTTATTTAGTAACTGATTTGTTGTAGGCAGGAATCCCGGACTTTCCAAACGTATGGTAAATATGTATAGTGCCGTGGATACCTGGCGTGACTGCGGTCAAGTGAGCCGCCATTCGTTCATCCGCGGTTAAGCCAGCCGTCACACAAAATCTTCGTGCGCCTTTACTCTAAACAGCCTTTGGGTGGTATCTCGCAACGTTTTCAAAATAAAACCCTTCACCTACGTGTGTAGATATATAGAACACTAGCTGGCGGCGTCTAGAATGTCCGCACTTGCGGACATCTTGCCAGTCTTGCCTTGCCAGTCAGTAACCATAACTTGCTACATTTTCAACCGTTTTCCCAACGGTTTGATTTCTTACAAACCTTATTAACGTGGTTATAATATTCTACCTATTTTAGAACATTTCAATTCGTTTTTCAAATGGCATTTTCTCTAAATCTATACTGTAAAATCAAATGGTCCCTTGTGTACAAGTAGTCAGTACAACAGTTAGTATGGTCATATCAGCCAGTGCCTGAACTTATGTGAAATTCGGTCTATAGCCCACTTCAAAGTGCTGACATAATGCAATTTTGCAAAGGCGAGAATATGCATGTGTACGTTTTTCAAATGACATTTTCTCTAAATCTAAACAGTAAAATCGAATGGTTCCTTGTGTACAAGTAGTCAGCACACCGGTTGATATGGTCATATCAGTCAGTGCCTGAACTTATGCTCTAACCAATACGCAGGCCTTTGCCGTCTCTCGTCTCGAGCTTCTCGCTCACAACCAATCACGTTCTTCTGGAGGTCACTAGTTCTTAATTGATTTCAGCTGCGTCTCCCCCGCCTCTCCTCATAAAGCGCCCCCACCGTGACGGATGTTAATCGTTTATTTTGCGTTGGATTGCGTGGGTTGAACAATCCGGACATCGTGGCCACCGACGTGGACCCCCGCCACCGGGACCCACGCAGTGAGTAACGCGGGGTACTTCCTTCATGAGCACTGCACATGTTACACACACCCCGTCTCCTCCTGTCGTCTGTTCTCGCCCCTCTATTGTACATGTTTTACCGCTGGAGGTTAATGTGGATTTGCTGATGGAAGTGGTAGTTTGTGTTGAGTGGTTTATCTATGGGATCGACTGACTAACTAACGCTGCGGACCACCACACTGGGAAGTGTCCTCTGCTCACTGTGGAAAAGCATGGAAGAACTGCAGCAACTCTGATGGAAACGAGGACCTCCACGCTGTTGAACACAAACTGTTGTAGGCCTACTACAAACCGAGGCGGTCCCACTCGGTTAAAGATCTCGTGGTCAATGCGGCAGACCGCTGGAACTGGACGTCACCTTCTGCAGATACTTCACTGCCCTCAGGAATCCACGGATAACTTGAAACATGTCCGACTCCACATGTCCGAAAAATCCAGGATGGAAACTTGTGGAAGGAAGAAAGGGGTCTGTTTTTGCTCAACCCATAACCCCACTGAGCCCTTCTGCTGAAACCTGTCTGACTGACCCGACTGACTGGGGGCCTGTTGTGTGTTTGGTTGGTCTGGTAGAAGGTTTGCTGCTTGTGATCTGCAAGGTGGTCCTGGGTTAGATGCGGTGTCTGACTTGCACACCACTCTCCCAATTCTGTTCTCCTCTTTACTACTTTTCTACTTTCAATACACTTGCTGCTGCTGCTGTTGTTGACCGCTGGTGGTGCAATGTGGTTTTTATTCGCGTATGTTCTGTGGACTTTGCATTTGTATTTTAATGACCATGTTTACTGCCTGTTAGACGTCGGATTGGCAAACCTAAACTCCTTCACTGGCAAAATGTAGATGCAAATTAAATGCCAAAATTAATATTTCAATATTCGTTTTGCGTATTTCACCAATAGCTTCGGAACTAGACGGACCTCGTATATAATTTGCTCTTCAAAGATGCGGTCAGGCGCCCCTCCGTTATATAACGTTTTCTGCCCGGTACAAAATAGACCGACCAATAGCAACCCTTTAGGCTATCTAATGTGAGGTTGGATATACGCAACATGTAGAGGTGTTTCAACAACAAAGATGGAAGTTGGTGAACTAAAGACTGTATATGCTCACTAAAAGAACGAACGACTACTCAAAGATTTTGAGGAATATCTATTTCTGCATCACCCGTTCCAATGCTATGATTAGTCGAGGCCTATCCAATGGCATAGCATCGACCCACTTTAGATCGCGCCCTTTAGACACGTTCCTTGGAAATTGAACAACGCACTTCAACGCAGAGGATCCAGAAGGATTTCACAACGAGTCCATTGGAAGATATCGAGGAACATGAACATCACCAATGAAGGAGAGTAACGTTTCCACTTGCTATAGGAATTTAGTGAAGCACTGAATAGTTGATAATAATAAAATGTGGTCACCATTTATTTGCTTTTTGGGTAAGACTTGCTTTACTAATATAACCGCGTTAATTCATTTACTTTTCTTGTGTAGTTTTCCACTATTCATTAAATGTTTTATAGAAGTATAAAAGTAATCAATATAACTATACACATTTGTACAACAATTAATCATTATACAGGATTTGAACATTTTCTATTCGAGCTCATGCTTCATAATATTTCCAAGGATTGCAGAGTACCAAATGATTTATGAAAAGTAGTTTGTTTTTGTTCAGGAGCGGATTGTACTCCCAGAGGCTTCAACAGAGCGGGTCTGGAGCTGGGAGCTGCAGGTGGATGTTGGCCAGGAGCCTTTCAGTCCTACAGACACAGACGGGTGAGCCGTGGAACTGCACATCCTATAAACTCCTCCTTGGCGTGGTCAAACGGTTCAGAATAAAACTGGAATTCAGTCATTGGTTGTGATTGGCTTGTTAGCCAAGCGTTCTCAGCCACTAGGACTAGTGTCCTTATGAAGATTAGATGTGTGGCTGGGTTTGGGAGTTTATAGGAAATGATACTTCTCAAGAACGCACAGAATGGGAGAAGATAAGCTACTGACATCTGAGTGAGCGAGGAGAAAAAAAATCTCCAGTGTTTAAATAGATTGTGTCTTGTTTCAGTAGAGGTGATGGAGAAGGTCGTCTGGAGGTGCTCGCCGTGAGGTCCATGGCGTCGTCTGGAGGTGCTCGCCGTGAGGTCCGTGGCGGTCGTCTGGAGGTCCGTGGCGGTCGTCTGGAGGTGCTCGCCGTGAGGTCCGTGGCGTCGTCTGGAGGTGCTCGCCGTGAGGTCCGTGGCGGTCGTCTGGAGGCGCTCGCCGTGAGGTCCGTGGCGGTCGTCTGGAGGTGCTCGCCGTGAGGTCCGTGGCGTCGTCTGGAGGTGCTCGCCGTGAGGTCCGTGGCGGTCGTCTCGAGGTCCGTGGCGGTCGTCTGGAGGTGCTCGCCGTGAGGTCCGTGGCGGTCGTCTGGAGGTGCTCGCCGTGAGGTCCGTGGCGTCGTCTGGAGGTGCTCGCCGTGAGGTCCGTGGCGGTCGTCTGGAGGCGCTCGCTGCAGGCGGAGGGAAGGCCGGGAGCCATGCAGCCCAAGGGATGCAGAACGGTGAGACACGGAACTGCACAGCTGCACATTTTTCTAGGCTTGGTGAATTGTTTAGAATTAAACCTTTGACATGATGCAGCCACAGCAACGCTGAGGTGTTCTGAAAAATGTCAGATGCATTCTCAGCCACTAGGACCAGCTCCAGGATGTAGGCTAGGTGTGTGTGGCTGGCTGTTGGGTTAATAATACCTCACTCAAGGCTGCACAGTAGGGCATCAGTGAGATCTGTGGGAGCTAAAGCAGAGGAGGGGTTGATTATCTGCATCATGTACGGGGAGGAATGTGCAGTGTGCAAATGGAACGTGTCATTCGCCTTTCAGAAGGACTGAGGCGGAGGTCCTGGAGGCGGCGGTGGCCTGGAGGTCCTGGAGGCGTCCAACCTGGAAGGGGCGGCATGGAGGGCCAGGTGGCGGCTCCTCATCCAGTAAAGTTAAACTCATCTTCAGTGCATCCATGATGAAAGGAGAGAAATGTTCCAGTGTGCAACTGGAACCTGTGTCTCACATTTCAGAAGGGCCTGGAGGCGGCCAACCTGGAAGGCCTGGAGACGGCTGAGGTCCTGGAGGCAACGGCGGGCCTGGAGGTGGAGGCCAACCTGGAGGTCCTGGAGTCGGTGGGCCTGGAGGCGGCGGTGGTGGAGACCAACCTGGAGGGCCTGGAGGCGGTGGTGGAGGGCCTGGAGGCGGTGGTGGAGACCAACCTGGAGGGCCTGGAGGCGGTGGTGGGGACCGGCCTGGAGGCGGTGGTGGAGACCAACCTGGAGGGCCTGGAGGCGGTGGTGGAGACCAACCTGGAGGGCCTGGAGGCGGTGGTGGAGACCAACCTGGAGGGCCTGGAGGCGGTGGTTGGGACCAACCTGGAGGTCCCGGCGGCGGCGGCGTCCTGGAGGGCCCGGCGTCCACCTGGCGGCGTCCTGGAGGGCCCGGCGGCGGCGGCGGCGGCGTCCTGGAGGGCCCGGCGGCGGCGGCGGCGGCGTCCTGGAGGGCCCGGCGGCGGCGGCGTCCTGGAGGGCCCGGCGGCGGCGGCGGCGGCGGCGGCGTCCTGGAGGGCCCGGCGGCGGCGGCGGCGGCGGCGGCGTCCTGGAGGGCCCGGCGGCGGCGGCGTCCTGGAGGGCCCGGCGGCGGCGGCGGCGGCGGCGTCCTGGAGGGCCCGGCGGCGGCGGCGGCGGCGGCGGCGTCCTGGAGGGCCCGGCGGCGGCGGCGGCGGCGTCCTGGAGGGCCCGGCGGCGGCGGCGGCGGCGTCCTGGAGGGCCCGGCGGCGGCGGCGGCGGCGGCGTCCTGGAGGGCCCGGCGGCGGCGGCGGCGGCGGCGTCCTGGAGGGCCCGGCGGCGGCGGCGGCGGCGTCCTGGAGGGCCCGGCGGCGGCGGCGGCGGCGGCGTCCTGGAGGGCCCGGCGGCGGCGGCGGCGGCGGCGTCCTGGAGGGCCCGGCGGCGGCGGCGGCGCCGTCCTGGAGGGCCCGGCGGCGGCGGCGGCGCCGTCCTGGAGGGCCCGGCGGCGGCGGCGGCGCCGTCCTGGAGGGCCCGGCGGCGGCGGCGGCGGCGGCGGCGTCCTGGAGGGCCCGGCGGCGGCGGCGTCCTGGAGGGCCCGGCGGCGGCGGCGGCATCCACCTGGCGGCGTCCTGGAGGGCCCGGCGGCGGCGGCGTCCTGGAGGGCCCGGCGGCGGCGGCGTCCTGGAGGGCCCGGCGGCGGCGGCGTCCTGGAGGGCCCGGCGGCGGCGTCCACCTGGCGGCGTCCTGGAGGGCCCGGCGGCGGCGTCCACCTGGCGGCGTCCTGGAGGGCCCGGCGGCGGCGTCCACCTGGCGGCGTCCTGGAGGGCCCGGCGGCGGCGTCCACCTGGCGGCGTCCTGGAGGGCCCGGGGGCGGCGTCCACCTGGCGGCGTCCACCTGGCGGCGTCCTGGAGGGCCCGGCGGCGGCGTCCTGGAGGGCCCGGCGGCGGCGTCCTGGAGGGCCCGGCGGCGTCCACCTGGCGGCGTCCTGGAGGGCCCGGCGGCGGCGGGGGCGTCCTGGAGAGCCCTGCGGCGGCGTCCTGGAGGGCCCGGCGGCGGCGGCGGCGTCCTGGAGAGCCCTGCGGCGGCGTCCTGGAGGGCCCGGCGGCGGCGTCCTGGAGGGCCCGGCGGCGGCGGCGGCGTCCTGGAGGGCCCGGCGGCGGCGGCGGCGTCCTGGAGAGCCCTGCGGCGGCGTCCTGGAGGGCCCGGCGGCGGCGTCCTGGAGGGCCCGGCGGCGTCCTGGAGGGCCCGGCGGCGGCGGAGGCGGCGGCTCCTCATCCAGTAAAGCTAAACTCTTCTCCAGTGCATCATGAACGGGGAGGAATGTCCAGGGTGCAAATAGAACGTGTGTCACATTTCAGAAGAAATGAGGCGACGTTACGGAGGTCCAGGCGGTCGGCCCGGTGGAGGTCCTGGAGGAGACGGTCCCGGCGGTGGAGGACCAGGCGGTCGGCCCGGTGGAGGTCCTGGAGGAGACGGTCCCGGCGGTGGAGGACAGCTGGGGGATCCGGCGGTGGAGGTCCGAAGGCGGCTCGTGTTTAGACCAACCAGCTCCTCGTCCATGGAAGGTAAGCTCTTCCTCCAGGTCAATCTGATCAACGAGAAGATCAAAGAGCGCAGCCATGAACTGTGGCGTCGACATGTGGGGACTAAACTCTAATGTTGAACTCAAGTCACTGCAGTGTTTCCCCAGCACTGTGTGGTTAAGGCCGTCTTAACAGTAGGGCCCCGCCTTGACTACCAATGTAGAAAAATTATATATAAAAAATAATTATGCAATAACAATGTGCAAAACTCGTAGGGAAAGAAAACATACTTTCCTCAAGTACAAAAATATAGATAAATAATTTGTCGGTAATACTGTATACTGTTCAAAACAATAGTTGTGCCATAAAGCATTTTGAATGCAATTGAAAAGGCGGTTGTATGTATAATGGTGAACTGAAACCCTCACCGAAGACCCCCCCCCCAGCACCTTGACTCAGACATTGTCTGGGGGAAACACTGAACCGGGTTGTATCACTTAGTAGTGAGTACACTAGGGTAGAGAGTACACTAGGGTAGAGAGTACACTAGGGTAGAGAGTACACTAGGGTAGCTGGGTCATCTCCAAATGGTAACTGAGTGTTTGCTCCAGCAGGATTGAAGGAGTCACTGGGGATGAAGATCACTGGGGATGAAGATCACTGGGGATGAAGATCACTGGGGATGAAGATCACTGCTCAGGGGCTGACGACATATATAAATCAGGGGCTGACGACGGTATATAAATCTACAGCTGATGTGATTAAAGTTCTGCAGTTCAGTTCCGCTGATAAATGGTCCCATACCGTATCCACAGCGTCCTCATGGTGCAGGCGGTCAAACCTCCACCTCTTTGAAGACACCAAGCAGCTTGATGACTGACTGGTTCGTTATACTCAGGACCTCATCCCGGAGCAGAGGACGGACCAAAGGCCTACAGCGCAGCCGACTAGAGACTCCATGAGGAACCGGTAAGATACTGGATTGACCATCTTGAAGACATTTTCATTTATTCAACAAGGTTAGTTTTGTTTGGCGGGTATGTTGCTTTGATACTAGGGGCTTCTTCTGTAACAAACTTTCTAGAGAATAAGATCTGACTTCAGCCAATCAGCGGGATGTCCTTGAACAATAGCCAATGGCTGAAGGTGCTCGAACGCGTTCTTTTGACTCGCTCCTCTACTATTGCTGTAATCAAGCTGGATGGCTATTTTGCTCCTTCTACTGACGAAATCAAGTCTGCCACCTGGTGGCTGATGAGGGCGTAGTAACTCGGGGTACATTGGAAACATGATAAGAAGAGCCTGTTTTTGAGTGGATCGTACACCTAAATGTTTTTACATCAAAATATCGCCGAACCCCATGTTGGACAATGCTTGTTTTCATCCTTTCTATGTTTAGCTTTGATTTATCCTTACCTTTTCTTGTGATCCATTCCCCTTAGGTTCAATTAAGTTGACCTCTGCCTCAGGCGACTTAAAGGGAGACCAGATGTGTGGCAGCTGGGTGTCAGGGTGCAGAGACCCAACGCTGGTAAATATTCACTTCCTCCTTGAACAGACCTAACGCGTCAAACGGCAATTATATAATCCCTCCTGATCTTTATAAAGGTCTGAAGACCAGTCTTTTCTGTGAACATCTCCTATGACTAGTGTGCTCTTAATTAAATTAAAGTTAATTAAATGCAGTAACTCCAATGCACCTGGAGGCTCGTATTGAATTTTTTTGAAACCTGGTTCTCCAGCACTAGGACTGTTGCAGTAAATAAATGCTTGTTTTTTCGCTAATTTAAGTCTGAAATCAAATGCTGATTGAGACCAGATGGGGCTGCTCCTGCATTTAGAGACATTTGATTGCCCTTGACACTGATTCTACTTTTTGCATCAATTTACTTCACAGTACTGAACTACACCAGTGTGTCCTACTCCCATAAACCCTGAGGATCCCTGGATGGCTACACAGAGCTCGTAAGTCCGCCCCCTTGCAGCGGGACTTCGTGAGATCGTAAGATATGACTGGGTTTCAATGGAGAGAAAGTCATTATTTTCTCCATTTTATGTTGCACCACATTTTGGGGGAAGAATGTTTGAATCAATCTTTGTCATTTATTTCTGTACTCCATATCTGTAATCCCAGCTGTTGTATTTTAACACGGTAGCTGGAAACCCTCTTTATAGGGAGCGACTAGAGGGACGAGGCTGGAAGCAAACCTGAGCCTGGATCTTAACCTTCTTTCTAAACCTAATGCCGCAATTTAACCGCAAATAAAGTGAGGCCTAAAGTAACTTGACTCTCTTACCTAAACTTGCTTGCCTAAACTCGCTTGTCTAAACTCGCTTGCATAAAACCTAAACTCGCTTGTCTAAACTCGCTTGCATAAAACCTAAACTCGCTTGCATAAAACCTGAACTTGCTTGCCTAAACTCGCTTGCCTAATAACTGAACTCGCTTGCCTAATAACTGAACTCGCTTGCCTGAACTCGCTTGCCTGAACTCGCTTGCCTGAACTCGCTTGCCTGAACTCGCTTGCCTGAACTCGCTTGCCTGAACTCGCTTGCCTGAACTCGCTTGCCTGAACTCGCTTGCCTAAACTCGCTTGCCTAAACTCGCTTGCCTAAACTCGCTTGCCTAAACTCGCTTGCCTAAACTCGCTTGCCTAAACTCGCTTGCCTAAACTCGCTTGCCTAAACTCGCTTGCCTAAACTCGCTTGCCTAAACTCGCTTGCCTAAACTCGCTTGCCTAAACTCGCTTGCCTAAACTCGCTTGCCTAAACTCGCTTGCCTAAACTCGCTTGCCTAAACTCGCTTGCCTAAACTCGCTTGCCTAATACCTGAAGTCGCTTGCCTAAAACCTGAAGTCGCTTGCCTAAAACCTAAACTTGCTTGTCCAAACACGTTACACAAAGTTAACCATCCATAATCTTTAACCCAAACCAGACTTGTCCCTGGGTCGCTCCACTTTAATTTAGAAGTTTCTTCTTTTACCTCATCTGCGTTTTGAGTTTAATTCTTTGAGGGCTTGAAGTACCTTGTTTGCCGCATGAATAAACATGCTTTATCTTTACCCATTTTGTTTTGGATTGCATTTCTATGTGTAATCCGGCCAAATGTTCAGTGTCCTTACATGTAATGTCTATGGTCTGACGATAATCTGACCTCTTCATGAAGCAGAACGTGTGTGCATGTTGTCCCGTGAGCTCCAGGCTCTCTGTGGGCCTGTCAACGTCTCTTTAGCAAAAGGTTGGAGAGTGAAATTCATTTTTGTGCCATTTTCATGTGTTCTGAGTATTTCAGACCTGTGGTGTTTCACATGAGACCTTAATGGGAACTTTTCTTTTTCTGCCTGCATACATAATGCCTACATTAGTAGCGTGATCACTGTTGATCCCAATATTGATCATTAACCAACTCATTCTTTGGGATTACAAATCATGTAATTTATGAGCATATTTGCAAATGCCTCCAAATATCAGATTGTGTAAAAACGAATGAAATGTAACCTGCTTGATTTAAAGAAAATAAATCATCCAAATATTATAAACCTGTTTTGTGTTGCTCTCTTACCATGTGGAAATGAGCAGATATGTTTAGCTCTGATTTGCTGCCTCCTTTTGGTGTGGTGCTGGGATTTGTTTAATATACTCCAGGATAAGTTAATAACCTAGTATAGCCTACCCGGAGAAGAAGGGATATGATGGCGAAGGCAGGCTGTTTCGGTGTAAGTGAAATCCGCGAGCTGCTGATCATGTGAGAGGTTATGTAGTCACATTAAAAAATATCTTGAAAGATGGTAGGCCTACGATCTACGAGAGACGCAGAGGAACTTTCCTTATGAGGCTTTTGTCGGGATAAAAAACAAGTGCTCAGCAAAATGAACAATAAGTTGAAGTTTTTGCACTTGTAAATAGTTAATTTCGTTTGTAGTCTTTACTCAGACGTGAGCTCATCTTGCATGCGGGTGTCCGGCTTGGCAGTGTAAAAAGGCCTATACATCATCCTCCCCAACAATATGGGCAGGATCTAGACCAAGCTCTCCTAATCGGGTCAGCAATAGCGGGTTTCAATGCCCAGAATCTGAGTTTGAATGCTACTGAATTAATGGAATGTTGCATTTTTTGTTTTGCATCAAGCTATTTTTGTAATTATTTCAGGGGGGAAAATGCCTTGGAAAAAATGTAGTAGTGCGTTCAGGATAAGGACTAATGTAGCATATGTCAGCCTAGGCCTAATCAATTGTGTTTTAATATGTTTAGCATTCATATTATTGCAGTCTAATCTTTTCGTAGGCTATTCTGTTGATGGCCTTGATGGGGAGATATTTTAACGCTTTAACCCCATTTTCCTGCATCATTCCTGCGTCACCCCCTCCTACGGAGCCCATTTCAGCACCGTGTCAGTAGACGGTTACAATCCTACGAACGTCGTGAGTGCAGTGAACGCGCGTTCGAAGCGCTCCAAAGAAATTTACGATGGCTTGCAAGATCCATCGTGAGAATGATCGTACGAGCATCGTTATCGGGAAATGGAGCCCTGATGCCCACGATCCTCTGTTGGTGCTTACATTGATAGATAGATTTTGGCTCTTATGAATATTCATGACATGCAAACATCTCGCCTCTGCTAGGCTAACAGCACTGTCCGTAACACACGCACGCACAAACACAGGACAAGAACACACACACGGCCACGGTGGAGAGGTCATCTCTCTTATGACGTCACAATGAGCTGCATGACGTTGGCATTTTTTTCTATGAATCTTTAACGTTTTGCATGTCTAGTGTTGCACACATATTGAAAAACGCTTCTGAACAAAAGACATCGCTCGACGATTTCCGTCTTATTAATAAGCTTATTCTGTCTGTGTTGTTTCTGCAAGGAACGAACGGAAAACAAAGGTATGTTACGGTCACTTAACGAAAATAATTAAATGATTTACTAGGGAACGGGCTGTTGAATAGGATTCATTCGTTGAGTTTATAGGCTCTGTCGTATGTGTGCGATCGTTTATCTGACGCATCGTTTCATAACGCGGCCCTCAAGTCGGACAAGTCGTTTTATTTTTCCCATCACATTTAATCGGTCACCATAATGCAAAATTGCATTATGTCAGCACTTTGAAGTGGGCTATAGACCGAATTTCACATAAGTTCAGGCACTGACTGATATGACCATACTAACTGTTGTACCGACTACTTGTACACAAGGAACCATTAGATTTCACTGTATAGATTTAGAGAAAATGTCATTTGAAAAACGTACACATGCATATTCTCGCCTTTGCAAAATTGCATTATGTCAGCAAGTGGGCTATAGACCGAATTTCACATAAGTTCAGGCACTGACTGATATGTGTATTTTAACCTGTGTGCTGACTACTTGTACACAAGGAACCATGTTATTTTACTGTATAGATTTTGAGAAAATGTCATTTGAAATACGTACACATGCATATTCTCGCCTTTGCAAATTGCATTATGTCAGCAATTTGAAGTAGGCTATAGACCGAATGTCACATAAGTTCAGGCACTGACTGATATGACCATACTAACTGTTGTACTGACTACTTGACCACAAGGAACCATTTGATTTTACTGTATAGATTTTGAGAAAATGTCATTAGAAAAACGTACAAATGCATATTCTGCTGGCCAATGGAGTCGAAGGTCCGTCCGCACTGGCGGCCAACTTGCCACAGTCAGCTGCTCACCCATAACACTGTGTTGACTTGGTAGTGGTACATGTACTTTTTAAATAACCTTAACCACCTTGCTACATTTTCAAACGGTTTGTTTTGTTATAAACGTCAGATGTAGTAACGGCACTGCATACTTGATACTGATGAATAATTATGTAAGATTCTAAAAAAAATTAAATGTTCTAAAATTGGTACAATATTATAACCACGTTAATAAGGTTTGTAAGAAACCCAACCGTTGGTAAAACGGTTGAAAATGTAGCAAGTTATGGTTATTTATAAAGTACATGTAGCACTACCAACACAATGTTATGGGTGAGCAGCTGACTGGCAAGATGTCCGCAAGTGCGGACATTCTAGACGCAGCCAGCTAGTGTTCTATATATCTACACACGTAGGTGAAGGCTTTTATTTTGAAAACGTTGCGAGATACCACCCAAAGGCTGTTTAGAGTAAAGGCGCACGAAGATTTTGTGTGACGGCTGGCTTAACCGCGGATGAACGAATGGCGGCTCACTTGACCACAGTCTGGCGTGGTATGGTCAAAAGCTTTTAGCATAATAAAAGTACCGTGAGGAGAATCTCACATGTTGCCTCCTTCATGCTAACCCTGACCTACACCATCGCACGTTACAATACCCAGGTATGGCGTCACATTAGTGCCATAATTCACTAATGTGATAAAAGATGCATTCGGGCGTATTGCATTATTCCACACGCGTAGATATTAACTGCGAGCGCGCAAATGATCTCTGCGCGCGCAAAACAGCCTCTCGCGCGCGCAAATTACCTCAGCGCGCGCAAAACAGCCTCTCGCGCGCGCAAATTACCTCAGCGCGCGCAAAACCTCTCGCGAAAGATGTTTTTACGCTCTCGCTCGAATTTAATTTTGGCACTATGGGGGAGGGAACCAAGGCAGGGCGATACGTGAAACGGCCAAACGTGATTGGCCGTTTCTGAAGCGCGATATTTGATTGACAGCCCTCCTCACATTCAATTCTGAATTGTACAGTAAATGGCTGAACGTATTGTAACTCCAGATTCTATGAGTATAGGCGCAGCCTTTGAAGTGTCGGCCTCATTGTCCTTTAAATAGCTGAAGAAAAGCTGTTTATTGGGAGGAGAACGTCCGCCGGCGCCCGACTATATCTGCGAAATGCGGACGTCGTTGAGGCACGCCGCACGCGGACGTTATTGAGGCCCACGCTGTTGGTGGGGGGATTACAAATTTTCAGTGCTACGGCTCACGCCTAGGGATAACCCAATATCGATAGCCTTAAAAGGCTGCCCCTATACTCATAGAATCTAGAGTTACAATAAGTAACTATCGTTTCAGCCATTAACTGTACAATTCAGAATTGAATGAGAGGAGAGCTGAGGAGGGCTGTCAATCAAATTTCGCGCTTCAGAAACAGCCAATCATAGGAAAGCCCGCCCTGCCTTGGTTCCCTCCCCCATAGTGCCAAAATTAAATTCGAGCGAGAGCGTAAAAACATCTTTTGCGAGAGGTTTTGCGCGCGCTGAGGTAATTTGCGCGCGCGAGAGGCTGTTTTGCGCGCGCTGAGGTAATTTGCGCGCGCGAGAGGCTGTTTTGCGCGCGCAGAGATCATTTGCGCGCTCGCAGTTAATATCTACGCGTGTGGAATAATGTAATACGCCCGAATGCATCTTTTATCACATTAGTGAATTATGGCACTAATGTGACGCCATACCCAGGCTTTCTTGGGAAAACCTGGCTCGACAGAGACGCGACTCGCAATCAGAGTTAAATGGTAACACGACGCTCACTTTAGATTCAATTAGTCGAACCAGGTTTTCCGCTTTAGGTTCAATGCGCGTTCACATAAAAGGGGCGTTTATCGCGTCATTTGACTCACCCTTATGCAAAATGAATCGAGCGAGAGCGATGTATTTCATCCAAGGCGAGCAGTGTATTATTATGAATTCCTACGAGGAATTCAAAGTCCAAATCACAGCCAAGGGGAACACGGTTGCCCATAATATGGCTAGGGTGGCGTGCTGGCAAAAAATAGCCGGCCGTGTTAATTCGTAATTGAAAAGATTCTGCATATTGTCTAAAAAATATCATGTAGCCTATCATCATGCCTTTTACCCCCATATATGTGGTGCCAGCACGCTCCTACGAACATGGGGCCAAGTCAAAAATAAATATAAAAATATTATTCAATGTGGTAAGTTTGGTGGTAATTTGAATAATTTCAGGTGAATCTAGCCTATGATTTGCAATGGCATAGGCTCCAACCTTTAATCTCCTGTTGATTACCTGTAGCGACTGGGAGGGGGACCGGTCCACCGCCCTTCACCACTTCGGAGGAGCTGGCTCTCGCCAATAACGAGGGTCTGCCGATGATGGTAGGAGTGGAAGGGGGGATGTCCGCTGACCCCACTGCCTCGACATCCAAGGCATTTGTAAAGAGTATGTGTGAAATGATTGAGTGTAAATTAATTGTGTCATTTTTAGTACAAACATTATTTTGGAGGAGCTGTCATGCCAAATTTGTACTGGCTACCAAATTTGTACCGGCCTATGTCATCAGTTGTTGACAAATTCCAAACCTGCCTGGCAACAGACGATGCGATCGTCTGTTGCCTGGCAACGGGCGATCGCGTCGAATGACGTAGGAAGGTTCTTAAACATTCGCGAACTTTCATGCTCGTTAATTGCACTATTTCATTGAGCGTGACAAGACAGGTTTTTGAAACCTGCTTTAAACACACAGTTTACTAGCTAAATTCGATTAAACAATTCAATACAATACAAATATAAAGTAAAAACAAGTGTTATCTAGCGATCCGTTATCTGTATTATGTTATTTTGTCTTTGGAAACATGAGCCGAATGTTTTTTGAAACCTGCCCGGCAACGGACAACCCAATCAAATCAGTTGTCAAGTTGTCAACAACTGATGACGTAGGCCGGTACAAATTTGGCATGACAGAGCCGCTGTCATGCCAAATTTGTACCGGGCGCGTCATCCATACGTAATCCATTCCAAACCTGCCTGGCAGCAGATGATCGCGTCGTCCGTTGCCGGGCAGGTTTCAAAAAACATTCGCGCTCACACTTTTACTTTATATATTTGTATTGTATTCAATTGTTTAATCAAATTTAGCTAGTAAACTGAGTGTTTAAAGCGGGTTTCAAAAAACATTCGCGCTCATGTTGCCAAAGACGAAATAACATAATACAGAAAATGGATCGCTAGATAACACTTGTTTTTACTTTATATTTGTATTGTATTTAATTGTTTAATCAAATTTAGCAAGTAAACTGAGTGTTTAAAGCAGGTCAAGGACGAAATAGCACAATACAGATAACGGATCGCTAGATAGAAGGTTCGCGAATGTCCGTGAACCTTTCGCGATCATCTGTTGCCAGGCAGGTTTGGAATGGATTACGTATGGATGACGCGCCCGGTACAAATTTGGCAGCCGGTACAAATTTGGCATGACACCGCCGACAATCAATCTCCAATCAGAGGTATGTAACTATCAAAGCAAAGTGTCATGTATTCTTCTAAATATTTAATTTTTGGAAAGACTGTCGGCCATCCTCATGAAAAACATACGTATGTGGAAACGAGGCGTGATTCATACCTCCGGATCCAGACGAAATTCGTCCGTCCGTACCAAACGTTTTCTCCGGGACTACCCTTCATACCTCCGTGCGGTTTCAGCGTTGTTATGGATGTTACGCAATACATCCTCTTGAGGGCAGTGACTGTCGTGTCACAAATAACGGCATCGACAATCGCAAGCATGGCATCTGTAGAGGAGATGATTTTGCTTTGTTTCATCCGAAATAGACAAAAAAAAGTGCAAAAAGTGTCAAGTGTCAGTATCAACACTCAAATCTCCTCAAAATGTTGCGCCATTTTTAAATGACCAGTTACAACTCATTGCCAAAGCAGGGGAATAAAATAAAAAAGGTCAGGTATGTAGTATAATATAAGTATAAAACGTTAAATACAATATATCAATTATTAAACTACTCCATCTATTTTCGCGAATGGTCTGGCTTTTGACTCTATACTCGATTTCCGGTGGTTTTGCTCCGTTTCTCCCGGAGCACTCCGGATTCGTAAGCTCAGAGGCGACGGACACATTGACGGACGAAACACCTCCGGGACCGGACGAAACGGTCCGTATCCGTATTTACCGTAAGGTGTGAATGGGCCTTGGTGCGTTCCAGAGCCCATCCAAAGCAATGGGATGTGGGACTTATCCTACCTGAACTGTACTAGCTCCTACTTGGTGAGTGGGGTTAGGTCGATCACCCCCCAGTTCGATAGTAGGAGGTTCCACTTCGACGGTGGGATGTTCCACTTCGACAGGCATTCCAGTGCACTTTTCTTAGTTGGAGGTAGGATAAGTGCCACGTCCCACTGGTTTGGATGGCCTCTGGAACGCACTGTTAATGCTGCGTTTTATCATCCATCCCTCTCGGAGGTCCGAGGACGTTGCCTAGCGACGCGCACAAACACGCCCCTTTTCCTCGGATGGCGAACTCGCCATCTCGGTTGAACTCAGTGGTGAACGAGCAAAATTCCCAAAAAACTCTGAAAACCTGCTCCCGACCAGGTTTGGTTGCGAGCATAAGTCACCATGGTGATACACCGACGCTTAAAGAGATCGACTTTCGTGGTCCAGCTAACCCAGGCTTTGAGCTCAACATACCTCGCTAACCCTATTCAGGTTCGTAGGACAGGCCCCCGTTACATTAAGTGTGGTTTCCATTTGAAGAAGCACACCTACCTTTCTCATTGTAGGCTACGCACAGAAAACACACGGAAAAAGGTTGTGCAAGTATGAGGCAAGTAAAAATGGTTTTATTTTCAGTGTCCGATTCATGAAGCTGTTGCCTTTTTAAGCTATAAACAGTGTGTCCATATTACCCTTGCCCATGCAGAATTAAATGTCACCATTGCGTTTGTATGCGTCAACATTTTCCTTTTTGCTGAATCTCTTTAAGTGTTATTTGGAAGTGTTGGTGAATGCCACCTTAACAAAGCCTGTTGAGGCCTTCCTGTCCCTGCTGGACCTCTGAGATGTCCCAGGTGAAGTTCAGCTGCAGGTCCTTCATTCTTTCGTTGTAGACTCTGTCGAAGCGCTCACTCTGTGCCACTGTCAGGGCGTTCTTCCAGTCACCGATGGTCCCTGACACGGAAATATAAAAAAAATTGGTTACCGAAGTGTCACCTTTAAATCAAACAATGTCAAGCTTTTTTTGTGTGTGAATCAACATTTCGATTCTAGTCACAAATATGCTCCTTAGAATTGCTGCATTTGACCCTGCATAGAGCGCTGGTGGTACTGATGCCAGTTTCGTCAAACTGACAGGCGAATGCAGGATATCCATGCACTTATCCATGGTCCAGCAGTCCTATTTTCTCTATCCTCTTTTGTTTCTAATGTAATAAAAGAAAATGCTAAATGCCCAACTAGACTATCACGTATGATTGCTGCGTGGACGCCAGTGACTTCTGGGTCTCGATCCTCATCGATCCAAGGCCTCAATGTTCTGAAGACACACTGCCACCATAGTATCAGGGGAGCCTTCTTCATAGCATAAATACCAGCTCTCTAACGGTTCTATTTAACCGCAGTGAAAGCAATGAGGACTTGTTGTTGACACAGCAGGCTACCGTTACCTTTCCTCAGGAAGGCACCCTGGCTCTTATCCTTGATGTCGTCGGGTAGGAACTCATAGTTGGCCTTGTCATCTTGTTTCATGTTGTTGAAGGTCACCCTCTTGATGATGGAGTCAATGGCGGCGTCAGAAAGATTCTTGCCGACAAACTCACAAATACGCACGACCACAGACCTCAGGTCCTAAGCACAGAGAGCAGGTCGTTAGAGGAGAGCTAGAATACGTATGTGTTGTTGGGCTTGTGGCACACAGGGATCACCTTGATCATGTCTTCATAGCGGAGGAACAGGATGTTGTACTGGTCCTGGTTGGCGTGCCATCCTTTAACATGGTCGAACCAACAGCCGCCAATCACTGGTCCATGACAAATGAAACAGACAAGATGGGACGGAAAGAAAAAGACAAGTTCAACAGATAAGAAAATCTACAGGGTCACTTCCTCCAGTCTACCCCTGTCTGTGTGAGTCACTCACTCCTTCCACTGATGAAGTTGTCGAGCATCTCGTTGAAGTGTTCTGCGTCCTCCAGCTTCTTCATGAACTTTGTAAAGTGAAAGTAGGACACCATTGCATCTTTTGGATTCCTGGAAACATAAATGACCTGAAGAGGGAGGGAATGACCCTGGATTGGTGAGTGCAGCCTTTGCGGGGGTCCATGTAGTTCCTGAGCTCTTGTCTGAACCCTGACCTATACCATGGCTGTAGCTGGGTGTGTGGGCCGTGCACACGCAGCCTTCTCACTGACCTTGGCCTTCTTCTTGAGCAGCCCCCTCGGCATCAGCGGCTCCTGCAGGTGGGAGCAGAAGAGGCGTGGGGAGCGGCGCGTGTCGTAGCTCTCCCACTCCTTCATCGGGTACTCCAGCCAGGGCATCCTCTCAAAGGTGACGGTGTCCTTCAGCTCGGGGAAGTCCTCCTCAAAGATCAGGGTGATGATTCTCTGGGTCCATACGGTCCCTAGGAAGAGTTCATCTCAGTCAATTATGGAAGTTGTGTAAAATGTCTCATGGTCTGAGCCATGTCATAAAGTATTAACCACCAAATAATTCATTGGTGTTTGCTATTGTGGTATTACCACAATACATAGAATGACGCCAGAAGTGTGCTCTACTTTCATTATGCAGACCATCTGCAATATGAACATTAGCTTTTTGTTGTACAGACTCAGAGGCTGAATAATCCTAAGAAAACCATCTCGAAAGTGAAAAAAAAAGAAAAAAGCCTTTTCTACATCCACCGCTATTGCAGCAACTCGCCTTCAACCACATGTATCGCAATGCACGCCTGATGTTAGCTTGAAGATGTCTTTTGTCCGTCTTATCTTATGGAATCTATTTGACAGGCCTATAGCAATGACCTTTAGTTACCTTCCTTGGTAAGAAGAAGGTAAGTTGGGGAAAATGTCTCCCTCTTTTAACCCAATGCATTTCATTTGTTGTAAAGGATTGAATGATTGTGGGTGGTTGGTCCAACGCTCACGTGTCCCGTCCGCGTCAGGGGTTTATTTGTTTAAAGATATCAATTTGCGATGTTTGCTTTCTTTTTCCGAAATTACCTTACTGCCTTACTATAAGGTATGGGGAGTATGACGAAATGTCGACAAATGGTAGGTCCTATTTTCAACAATATAGAAATCAAATAAATTGTACATTAGATATGTAGAATCAGTGGTCAATGACAGTGCCTCGTATTACTATGAATATCGGAGCTCCCACCTGAACCGTTAGGATAGTGTCAACACTTGGATATTGATCCCAGTCTCGTCTGCCCCACAGAACCTCCGATCACTCGGCTTTGTTTTCTGAAAACTCTAAAGATACTTTTCTGCAGAGATCTACTGTTTGTGAAATATTAAAACATCCCATCACTGCACAAAAGTATAGCCAATACACTCACCCGATTTGGGGAAGGTAACGAGGTAAACATCGTCATCTCTGACTTCAAAATGTTGCAAATCGTCAATATATTCCGTTGTTACTTGATTGGTGTCGTCCACTGGAAAAACAGCCCCTTTGTATGTGAACAGAGTTTCACCGAGTAGTTTGTATTCTTGTTGAGCCATTGCTTTGTTGAATGCAAACAAATGATGCCAAGTTCTGTGCAGTGAGTTGGAGGAGAAACATTGAAATACGACACTGTGGTAGAGGCAAAGGCCATGTTATCTGAGTAGAGTTATGAGTTAACTCTTATCAATACCTTTGTTCGGTTCAAAGTGTCATGTAACATTTTGTTTATGGGGGCCCTTCATAGTGTTGATAATATCCAATCAGAACTTAACATGAAGTTTGTTTTAATGTTACCCCTGATGCCACATTGTAAGGAAGCTGTTAAATTTCCCTATTATAATTAAATCCTCTAAATACAAAAGATATGTTGGTCATAGGACGGATCATCTTCACTAGGCTATAGTAATCGTCCAAGTTCCCCCTCAGACCTGATACAGTAATATTGGTTTACATTTGAAGAAGCATACGTAACTTTCTCATTGTACTCACAGCAAACACACAGAAAAAGACTTACCGTACTTGCACAACTCAAAGGTTGTGCAAGTAAGGGGCCAGTAAAAATGGTTTTATATTCAGTGTCCGGTCATGAAGTTGTTGCCTTTTAAGCTATAAACAGTGTGTCCTTTCTGTTGTCCAAAGGTCCACAATTTTATTGAAAACAGATCTTGAGAGAATCTTCATTTCAATTCTAAGCAAGAAAATCTTGATTGTCATTTGATCAAGAATCGTCTATTTTACTCTAATCAAAACGTATTCTCAATCAGTTGCCCTCATGTAGGTTGGTAGCAGTTGTAGAGCACCTGCTACCAAACTGCATGGGGGCCACTGGTAGAGATTGCCACCTCTACAGTACCGTTGTAACGCCGAGGAGGTAGGTACTGTTGTGGATGAAAACCCTTGTAGACTTGCCCAATAATTCATCATGAGTTGCTTGTATCTTAAGTCAAGTGATATTTCTCCCAACTCCACTTGGAGGGATTCTTGTCGTTTTCCCACAGAACATTAATGAGGGGCCAGACTAGTGCTACAGCTAGCACACACGGCCATCTGAGCACAGCTGGAGTCTATTACTCAAACACTTTGGCTTGAAACCACAGCTTCAGCTGGTGTTGAATGGACGGGGTGAATGGAGGTAAACGCAGTAACACGAGAACCCTGTGCGTGGGCTAATAATAAGCCAGGCCACGCCCCAGTTTTGATAACAACTTCTCTCTGACCCTTGATTTATTAACCTGCTCCTTCTTGAAGACTTTGATTACTTAATTGAAGTTGACCTTTACAGCTTGTTAACTTTCCACAGCGATATACTTTACCTATCCTAGTGCACAGGCCTGCTGCTCCTTAGAGTACGCAGAGTGAGTAGGGCACCGAGTATATCGATCTTTTTTGTCTTCTTTTTTTTTATACACAAAGCAATTTGTTTAACAAGAAGGAAACAGTGTAATCATACTGCAAATAATAGTAAAAGAAAACAATGATGGAATTAAGAATTTTGTCCGTCCCACAGACTAGGATCAGTCAAACCAGTGCCTGTGCTGGTTTGATCATGATAACCTAAAATGACCTTATTCTGACTGACCTGGCAACCCTACACATGTTGTTAATGTAATGCTCGGTGTTGCTGAGACATGATGTTTGATTCGGTGCAGGCGCTGGTTTGACTGATCCCAAACTGGAAACCGCGATGATGATGATACGGTACGTGACGAAGCTAAACGAAGCTCGCTACCTTTGTCTGACATCGCCTCTCTCCCGCTCTCTTCCCCAGGGCCGGTTCTAGCCCTTTGGTAGCCCTAGGTGAGATTGAGTTGTGCGCCCCCTGTTCCCATAGCGAGAGAAGCGTTGCCCTGTTAAGTGACATTACTATACCAAACATCACTGAAGACACATAACTGATTTACCTTTACTTTGCTCATTAGTTTTTTCATCCACTTATAGCTCTCTTATAAACAATGTGTGATTCATGGACAACAAACAACAGAAAAGCTTCAGAATACTTTCTACATTTACAACATTCAGACAGTAAAGTAAAAGTGTCAAAAAGAGTATACTTAATAACTAGTAAAATAATTGAGGCAAATCTTGTTCATAGAGGTAGGGATCAAAACCGTATGGGTTATGAATGCCTACAGTTGCTTGTTTTTTTTGGGCAAAACGACTATCAACCGCAAAGCAGGGCCCCAAAAGGATCCTGCTTAGGGCCCCCAGGTGTGCAGGGCCGGCCCTGGTCTTGCATAACTCACGTAATGGACGTAGCTGTGATGACATTCGGTGAGATTTAATGTCTCTATGTTCTAGTGCTAGCTGTATTGCTCTTCTGGACGGTTCTTGACACATAGCAAAGTGACCCAGTTTTCCCACCAAGTCTTGAATAAACCCATACATCAGGTAATGATGCATCGTTGAAAACACAGTGGCGATCGGGGGGAAACAGAGGAAAATAAATCAAACTGTTTCACTGATGAATTCCTATTCAGCCCAGGAGGCTTTAGAAATATTAAAAGAGACTATTTATTTGTCTGAGTAGTGGCTCAAGAAGAATACAAAGTTTTCTGTGACACACGGCAAGGGATATATTGTTTATTATCACTTTGACTTCAGGGTTGAGGATTTTTTTATTGACAACATATATTATTATTACCCTTGCCCATGCAGAATTAAATGACACCATTGCGTTTGTATGCGTCAACATTTTCCTTTTTGCTGAATCTCTTTAAGTGTTATTTGGAAGTGTTAGTGAATGCCACCTTAACAAAGCCTGTTGAGGCCTTCCTGTCCCTGCTGGACCTCTGAGATGTCCCAGATGAAGTTCAGCTGCAGGTCCTTCATTCTTTCGTTGTAGACTCTGTCGAAGCGCTCACTCTGTGCCACTGTCAGGGCGTTCTTCCAGTCACCGATGGTCCCTGACACGGAAACAGCATAAGAAGGGGTGACAAAGTGGGACCAGTAACGGAGAATTAAGTGACCAATTCAGCTTACTGTTTTGAAAATTTATTTGACGATTGACGTTTACGGGTTGTGCGGAATGATTTAGTAGTCTCTAGGGGCGGGCCATATTAGCAGGGACGTGCACAGGGGGGTTGCTCAGGTTGCTTGGGCAACTGCCCATATGCCCTCCTCGACTCAGGTTGCCCTTCCGAGGAAAACAATTTTTTTTTTTCTTTTTTTTTTTTTTATCATTTAATGGATGCAGAATTTCATGTAGGCCTAGATAAAAAAAATCGCCACTCGAAACATTTCATAAAGTAAGCGTAGCCTCATTCAATTCCGTTCGGGCACTGAGAGTGAAAGTCAGTAGGGGGAGGGCAAACTCTGCCCCGGCAACAGCCGCTTTTGCCGCCTCCCCTCTGCCGCCCTTCCCTCATTGAAATGAATGGAGGCAGCGAGTTGCCGCGCGGCGTGTGAAAGCTGCTTTACGTAGCTGCAGCGCTGCACGCGACCGGAACACCGGCACCTGTGAGACGACTGCCTTGATCCATGCCACTTATTTGAAAGCCTTTGTGTGTAGTAGTTGTGTTTAATATTCAAGTTGTGTCATCAATTGGTGGTAACAAAGGTTAAGAAAATGAAGGTTGCCCTGTATTTTACGGTTCACCAATAAGACGTAATAAGCTGTACATTGTATCAAATAAGACAAAAACAAGAAATATAACAGTTATACTTTAGTTATACTCAATACACCTAACTTTCGCTGTAATTAGAAACCAGATATCATGCCATATTAGACCTAAAATATACTATTGCCTAATAATAATTAGATACGATTACACGAAATTACGCTCTAAAAAAAGTAAAATAAGATTCAAGTGGGAAAGAAAGATGGATTTCAGTTCAAGGTACAGTTCTGATGTGTCACAAATGACACTCTTATAAAGTCCAAGAAGGGTAATAGGCAATAAAGATGCAATGAATAATTTGGTTTACTACCCCATTATATGGCTTTAAATATGTTTAAAGACATATAATAATCTGATCACAACATAATTGTGTTGAATGGTGTCTTATAAGGGTATAACAACGTTAACTGTTCTTCTATTTTACCGCATCGAGAGCCGCTGTTGACTCGCTGGCTTTGGTTTACCTTTCCTCATGAACTGGCCCTTGTTCCTGTCCTTGATGTGATGGTTTAAGAACTCATAGTTGGCCTTGTCATCTTGCTTCATGTTGTTGAAGGTCACCTTCTCGATGATGGCATCAATGGCGGCGTCTGGCAGATTCTTCCCAACAAACTCACACAGACGCACGACCACAGACCTCAGGTCCTAACCCATAGAGCAAATAGAATGACTACAGTCACACCAAAGGACTCATGAGCAGCCAGAGCAGCCAGCAGCCATTCCTCTCCAATGGCTACCAGGAGCAGCGGCTACCGTAGCAGCAGTAATCGGCGCAGTGTCCAGAGCGCCTTCAATCGATCCAACTCCACCTAGCAGAGTTAGTGCTGAAGCGGCCACCAAAAGAAGATCTGGATTGAATTTTCTCTAGCGCGTAATTCTAACAAACCTGGATTAGAATCCCATCCACAGTTTCCATTAGCTATAATTAAGTCTGTTTGTCTACCAGAAAACAAACGTAGGCAAGACCACGAAGGGGCTGTAGATTTCTGTTGTGTTGTGTTTGCACTGAGAGCGAAGGCCCAGGTCAAACTCCTTGTTTGTGGAAGCTTACTAGACAGACAATATGACTCTGATTCGATTAGTAAATTAGATTCAACTTGATTCAGAATATGTGGCCATCTATTCAAAGCCTTTGGACTGCAGAACTGCTCGAGCAGCCAGCGGCTACAAGCACCAAATAATATTTAGGATGGACCCCCCAGTAAGAGAACTATGATATTGATGTGTGGTTGGGACTGTTTGTCACAGAGTGATTACCTTGATCATGTCTTCATAGTGGAGGAATAGGATGTTGTACTTGTCTTGATTGGCGTACCATCCTTTAACATGGTCAAACCAACAGCCTCCCATCACTGGTGGACATAGAAACATAAACTATTCAAGATGGGACGGAGAGACGCTAAAACGATAAGAAGAATCATCGGTCAAAAGGGCCCTCCAGTCTATTCCTGCTTGTCTTTGTGAGTCACTCACTCCTTCCACTGATGAAGTTGTCGAGCATCTCGTTGAAGTGTTCTGCGTCTTCCAGATTCTTGATGATCTTTGTAAAGTGAAAGTAGGACACCATTGCGTCTTTTGGATTCCTGGAAACATAAATGACCTGAAGAGAGAGTGAACCGTAATAGATTACGTTGTGGGTGTTTGTGTGCGTCTGTAACAGAGGTTGGTTTGGAAATGTTTTCCCTGAATGCAAATCAGCCGATAAATCCTTTATGTTTGTGTTCAATGGTCATTCGTTGGATGAACATTTTGACTATCACTTCCAATGTCGATGTTTGAGCGTTATTACCGAATTATTTGGGCTGGCAACTTAACCCGTTTAAACTAATGATTGCAATCAACACATAGTTCCAATTCGCCCCCTTGACCGCTTATGTCCCAGAATGAAACCGTAACAGGTTGACACAATAATACTTTGATCGCTGCAAATTATCGCTTTTCATGATCATTTGATGATCGCTGCAAAACAAACTTTTGTATCAGCTTCATGTGTTCATTCATGTATTCATGTACTTCATAACTTCTCGCCATGGTTGTGTCCAGGAAGTATGGCCATGTATGGAGTAACTCATTAAATAACTCTTTTATATAGTTGAATTACAACTTTTTAAAGTATTTCTTTCTCGTCAGTTTGACCCAGTGGTTTACTCTTCCACCACATGTGCAGAGGTTATTGCACTGCTAGATTTGGGTTCATAGTTTACGATAGTTCATGCCCGTGTTTGTGCACCGGCCACACATGCACTGGATGTGGATGTGTGTGCGCACGCAGCCTCCCCTGACCTTGGCCTTCTTCCTCTGCAGGCCGCTTGGCACCAGGTGCTCCTGCAGGTGGGAGCAGAAGAGGCGTGGGGAGCGGCGCGTGTCGTAGGTGGGCGTGCCTTTGCCCTGGTACTCTAACCAGGGCATCCACCTAAAGGTGGGGGCGTCCTTCAGCTCGGGGAAGTCCTCCTCAAAGATCAGGGTGATGATTCTCTGGGCCCATACGGTCCCTAGGGATATTTATTTTCCATATCAAAACAGAAAAAACATTACACGCTACATGCAGACTGCATCTATGGTCCAGTGGCGTGTTCTTCTGTGAGGTCAATCCTGAGGGAATGTTTTTGTAGCTTCTATGAATAAATGAAACTTAAAAAGGATTGAATGTTTTCCCATCCCCCCTGGCTCTGGCTGGGTCCAGTTGGTCACCAGAAGCTCTTTATCTCTTTGCCATTGTCACCTCAACGTGCGAGACTCGACTTCCAGTGCTTCAAAGATACGAAAGAAACATATTGCATTTGGAAGATTGATTCATGTGTTTATCAAAGCACATATTCAAATGTAAGTCACATGTCTTTTGTCCTCTGAGTCATTTATCGCACAGTTGGGGTAGATGCTCGTTTTGCAGAAAAGTTCATGTTCATATGTTAAGTAATTAAGATTGATTTATTCTTAGTATGTGTCGTCTGTATGGAAATATTACAGGTATATTTGAACAATATTAGCAGACAACGTTGCACTTGTTGTGCAATGCTAAATATTGTGCAACATTGCACAACATTCTCATGAGTTAAATCAGTTTGGGGCATTAGCACAGTATCCAATATCGACTTATAACATAATTGTTATAATTTCACTTCATTGTTGACCACTGTCTGGAAATAGCTTTTCTCTCTCTGTGACGGACTGGTTTATACTCCTCCGTGTGTGTGCACGTAGACACGCAGAGCGCTCTCCGTCGTCGGAGACGCTGTCGGTTCACCTCTCCGTACCTCTACGTGCACATCCAATGTTCCGATTACGGATTACCGATCGGAGTGTGACTGCGTATACTTTGGCCTCAAAGGCCAAAGTATACGCAGTCAAGTATGGGTGCTGTGCTTTACTGCCTTTCAATTATCACATATATTGTGATTGATACTATTAAATATAAATTTCAAGCAGTCTTCTAGCGTTCTTTTGTTTTCAATGAAAAGTAATAAAGGTCAACTTCTACATGCTTCCAAAAACATTCGAACATTTTATCACTGAACAATGGGGAATGTCCTTATTAACTGTAAGAACACTATATAAGCATGTAAATGTAATTCTGCAGTATGAAATACGAAGTGATCCTCAGGTCTGATGCAACACATTTTAATTGCTGCCAAATATTATATCTGAGATTGTCACCTGATTTGGGGAAAGTCACAAGGTAAACGTCATCATCTCTGACTTCGAATTGCGGCAAATCATCAATAAATTCCTTTGAATGGACGTTGTCCAACAGAAAAACAGTCCCTTTGTACTCGAGAAGAGTATCACCGAGTAGTTTGTATTCTTGTTGAGCCATTGCTTCGTTGCATGCAGTTATGTGCAGGGAGTTTGAGAACAGAGCTTTAAATAAGACACTCGTCGAGGCATAAGTTATGACTACCCACACCTCCATTACAGGGTCATACAATACCAAGGTCAAGATGGGGGATTCGACCATCCCCATCAAACATTGCCAATTTTACTTTTTAATGTTTACCATTCATACAAGATAAACTCCTACTCTAAAACTCCTGAAGGATTAACACTGTCTCAAAATTATAATAAGTAATCTAACTAGTTGAAAACCTTTTTCAAACAATTTTAGAGACATGTTTTTCCGGTGATAGAATGTTACATCATGGTTGGCTTGAATCCCACATTAGTTAATATGAAGACAACAAGTTAGTGAATGGAACCAAAGTTACCCTGAGCCAGACAGCGGAGCCAGGGGGTCACTTCTGTTCAGCCTGGACGCAGCGATGAATCAGGACAAAGGAAGGTGGTGCACTCTCATGCGCAGTGTTTCCCCCAGCACTGTGTTGTTAAGGCGGCCGCCTTATCAACAATAGGGCCCCGCCTTGACTACCAATGTATATAAAATAAATTAAAAAAAATATATCAAAAAAAAAAAAAAGTTTTTTTTTTTTTTTTAATTATTATGCATTAACAAAGTAGAAAACTCTCGTAGGGAAAGAAAACATACTTCCATCAGGTGTAAAAATAAAGATCAATAATGCATCGGCGTTCACAACAATGGTCGTGACATCAAGCTTTTTGGTCAAGCTTTTTCTTGATGTCACAACAATGGTCGTGACATCAAGCCCCCCCCCCCCCCCACCTTGACTAAGACATTTACTGGGGGAAACACTGCAAGCAGCAAGCGGTTCTAGGGGCCCTGCTATGGGTGGAGGTAGATAGGGGCCCTATGGGTGGAGGTAGATAGGGGCCCTATGGGTGGAGGTAGATAGGGGCCCTATGGGTGGAGGTAGAGCTAGGGGCCCTATGGGTGGAGGTAGAGCTAGGGGCCCTATGGGTGGAGGTAGATAGGGGCCTTGGTATGGGTGGAGGTAGATAGGGGCCTTGGTATGGGTGGAGGTAGATAGGGGCCCTGGTATGGGTGGAGGTAGATAGGGGCCCTGGTATGGGTGGAGGTAGATAGGGGCCCTGGTATGGGTGGAGGTAGATAGGGGCCTTGGTACTGTAGCCCTCTGTCTATAACAACTAAGCGAAGGCACCAAGGTGATATGCTTGCCATTTATTAATGGCTGACGTGTCACATGGCTAACTTAAAGCGCTAACTGAGTCAGACTCGGACCAAGAGACCATTTGAAACCCACTGACCATTTCGAAACGGCACTCATCCAATTCTGAGGCGAGCAGGCAGGCCAGAATATTTTTTTTTTTATCAAACAAAAGTACGCTCTATATGAATGAAATTTGTTTAGAATTTCGAAAACACCGTCTGATACGTTCAGCACTCAAATGAGAATAATGGTCATTCGTTAATTTACATATACCTTCTTTTACTCTCATTATCACTTTTGTCGCACCCTGTTGATGAGGTATTTACTAAATTGCTTATCTACTGCTTCCCCGGCCGGAACACAGCTCGCGTTCTGGGGCCCTGGTGGCCTCTGCCTAACAACGGGATGTGGACACGCTGCGTAGCAACAGGACGCGGAGACGCCAAACACTCGACCGCCAGCTCCAAGGATGGCGGAACAGGGAGTGACACGGACCAAACGGGTTTTTATTAACAACTTAGACCTATACTCTTCAAATGTAATCGCCAAGGTAAGGGGCTTGGAAATGCAAATGTAAGTATTTGTTATCCAACGTATGATGCCGGCTACCCTACTGAAGGGTCGTTTAAACGTGGGTTAAACTGTGATAGGATGATCGACATTTCTAAGAGAGGGATAACTTCCAGCGAGTCGGTCCTTATGGTGAAATAAACCCCCACAGGGGGACGCTCCTCCCCGGACACCTCAGCCATGGTATAACGCTCAGGTGTGTGTACCCAGTGGTGGAGTGGTACCGGGAGGGTCTGAGCGTTCCCTAACCGGGAGTTTTACCGAGAGGGTCGGAGTCTTACCGGGAGGGGCGGAGTGGTACCGGGGTGGTCGGAGTGTTGACGGGATTGTTACCCGCCGGTGGAAAAGCGCCAAAAGAGGTGAAATGCTTGGAGTTAAAGCAGGGAGCTAGGAGTTAAGCATAAGTTGGCAACATGCAAAGTGCCATGTTGATTGTCACATTTCTAATACAAGTTTCCCCCAATTTATTTGATCACTAGCTGGCCAGCCTGCATCGCGGTATATGGGAACAGGCTAAATGAATAATATGAAAATAAGCAGATTTTAGACAAAGTAGCTAGTTAACCTTCAGTATGATTTATCAGTTCATAATCTGTTGTATGGTGGTAGCATGTATGTAGCCACATAATGTTTTATTGTGATGCTGATGAGACATGGCTAGGAGGTAGCAGAGAGGTTTGCACACTGCACATTGCTATGAGTGTGGTAACTGGGCAGAGTAATTAAAACATGTTAATCCGCTCGTCCACTAGGTGGCAGCAACTCTCTGTTGTTAAGGTTGAGTTAACCTATAGAGGGTTTTCACGGCGCGTCATCAGCGCGTCATCAATCCGGCCGTCGCCATGTTGGAGGTACTCGGCAAGGTAAATAAACCGCGCGCCAAGGTAAATAAAGCGCACGCCGCAGTAGATCCCGAATATCTTCGTGGAAAATGGTAAATTATTGCTGTGTTTTTGGCTGTACCAATCGGTCAGACCGCGAAAAACATTTGGAGTATTACAGACTGCCAAAAGTTATAACTAATCAAGGAGAACAATGCCAAAAGTTGTCAGAGGAAAGGAGGCGCTTGTGGTTAGCGAAGCTGAACCAGGATCTACGTGGCAAAAATCTGGACAACGTCCGAATTTGTTCGGCCCATTTCTTGTCAGGTAAGTGACATGTTTTTATGTTGCATTATTGACTTAATATCTGATTAGGATCATATTTAATAGCCTGCTACAGTAGCAACACAGTTCTTAAAATGTAGAGCTACAATGTGCTGTATTTCTCATTGTATTCCAGGTAAAAGGTCTGACCTTTATCAAAAGGATGACCCAGATTGGGTGCCATCTGTCGGAATGACAGGTCAGCAAAGGTCTCCTGAAAAAGCTGGGACATCATCACGCTACAGCCGTCGTGGGAATAATTCAATTTCAATTCAATTTTATTTATATAGCCCTTAATCACCATTACAGTCTCAAAGGGCTTTAACAGGCCAAATATTTGTGACACCCCCCTTTACCCATGCCCCCACACGGGCAAGAAAAAACTCCCTTGAATCAGCAAGGAAGAAATCTTGAGAAGAAACTCAGTGTAGGGGATCCCTTCTTCCAGGGATGGTCAGGAGTGCAATGGGTGCCACAATTGGCATACAGGTAAATACATGTACATCATATTAAAATGGTGATGGGGTTCTGGCCGGTTATCCATGAGGAGAGTCCAGGCATCCAGTCCAGCACCCGCAGCACGCTACAACTGACAGAAAAGTGAATTAGAACGGAAAAGTACATAGTGGGAATGTATAATGTAATAAGAAAAGCACAAGCAAACAGAGTAGTCTTCACTACGCATCTGTTGTTTTCACACTCCAAATGCAAGATTGTAGAGGTGCGTTTTGAGCTTCCCTTTGAATAGCTCCACAGAGTCAGCTTCCCTGATCGCTGATGGCAGCCTATTCCATAAAAAGGGGGCTCGATAGGCAAACGCTCTCTGTCCAGCCGATTTCTTTTTAACCTTCGGCAATGAAAGAAGGCCGGCTCCCGAAGACCGGAGAGACCGAGAAGGACTATAAGGAATGATCAGGTCCTTCAGGTACAATGGAGATAGTCCATGCAAGGCTTTATAGGTCAGCAATAGCACCTTAAAGTCTGATCTGAAAGTTATTGGTAGCCAATGTAAAGAGGCGAGAATAGGTGTAATATGATCAAACTTTCTCGTTCTGGTCAGCAATCTAGCTGCCGCATTGTGTACCAGCTGTAGACTCTTTATAGTAGAGTTCGGTAATCCCGAGAACAATGCATTGCAATAGTCCAGTCTTGACGAGACAAACGCATGAATCAGTGTCTCTGCATCCACTACAGATAACATTGATCTGATTCTTGCAATGTTTCTCAAATGGAAAAAGGCAATTCTAGTTATACTTCTTATATGCTGATCAAAGCATAGTTGAGGGTCAAACAAGACACCAAGATTTCTGACGGATGCACTCTGTGGGATGGCAAAGCCATCCCACAGAGTAGAACCCAGCAGAGACTGAGAGAAGCTGCTGCTGATGCTGCTGCTGGTGCCGGAGTTGCTGCAGAGACTGATGATTCTGAGACTGATGACCCTACTACAAGTGGTTATATCAGCAGCAATTTGTGCAGCACAGAGACTCAAAGTGAATTGACTGGTGATTTAATTGAGGGTTAGGTTGATTAAAGACATTATTGCATTACTTACTTTGGCCTTCGCAACACATCTGTCGTCGATGACTTGGTATTGAATCTCCCTCACCCATCCACACACCATCTGGTTATAGGCCTCCAAACTTTTGTACGCTTTAAGGTCTTCCGCTGTGTATGGGCTTGGCGAGAAAACCAGGTAGTTGACGATGTCAGGATAACAAACAGACGGAAGACTCTCCGGGTCGTCATTGATCCAAGACGAGGGAGCCAACTCGTAGGGATCTGCACCACCAATCAAATCTAACTTCCTCAAATATCGTGCTTTTTCGCGCGGTCCAAGTCCTTCCCTGTATGCCTTTGCATCTATAACGCCTTTTGACAAGCTTTTCTTGGGTTTATGACCTTTATCCATCGCAGCGTTTTCGTTTATCCAGCGCAGAGTTTACATGCATTACAGCGCAGTGTTTACATCGAGTGCCTCCAACATGGCCGCGCATCCGGGTTACTGCCCAAGACGTGACGTCGGTGAAAACCCTCTATAGTAAAGCACAGAAAATGATCAGTCAGTGATGTGCCCCGGTTTTGCCTTGTTAAGTTAATCTGCACACTGTGTTAGTCAGGAACGAAAAGAAGCCCCTTCAATGTGCAATAAGAAGCCTCCCGTGAGACAGAGTGCAACAACGGATAGGGTGCCGTTTCTAGGAGCAAGTTGTAATATTGTAGGAAATCACAGTAAATGTGCTTATCTGTGACACCTGTGCAGTTTTTGTACTCTTACGGAGAGAGGGCCCCCCTGGTGGATGATGGACAGACTGCGCCCAAGGAATATGATGAACTCACTGAGGCATCTCAGTCGGACCACAACAACAAGTGCACCTTTGAGATCGTCGGCACGGTTACCGGCAAATCTGGGACTAAACGGCCGCACGTGCTTGAAGAATATGATGTAAGGAATAACAACTTACGGACACAACTGTACCATGTTCAGAAACACTCTTAGGATAACTTGGCTTCAGACTTTGAAAAGAGATGGTTTTAGTGTGTGTGTGTGTGTCCAGCCACTACAAAGAGGAGAGCTTCTTGACAGACTGATGGACTGTGACGTCATCGTCTTCAACGTCAGCGAGCAGGCGGCCGGAGTCGACGACGCCTCCTGGGCTGTCTCAGGTACGGCAGACAGACAGCTGTCTCAGGTAGGGCAGACAGACAGCTGTCTCAGGTACGGCAGACAGACAGACAGCTGTCTCAGGTACGACAGACAGCCGTCTCAGGTACGGCAGACAGACAGACAGCTGGTTCTGGAGGCCCTCCCGTGTCACTGCTCTCCCCGTTAGAGGCCCTGGGTCTACCCTCTCCCCGTTAGAGGCCCTGGGTCTACCCTCTCCCCGTTAGAGGCCCTGGGTCTACCCTCTGCCCCGTTAGAGGCCCTGGGTCTACCCTCTGTCCCGTTAGAGGCCCTGGGTCTACCCTCTCCCCGTTAGAGGCCCTGGGTCTACCCTCTCCCCGTTAGAGGCCCTGGGTCTACCCTCTCCCCGTTAGAGGCCCTGGGTCTACCCTCTATGCCGTTAGAGGCCCTGGGTCTACCCTCTCCCCGTTAGAGGCCCTGGGTCTACCCTCTCCCCGTTAGAGGCCCTGGGTCTACCCTCTCCCCGTTAGAGGCCCTGGATCTACCCTCTCCCCGTTAGAGGCCCTGGGTCTACCCTCTCCCCGTTAGAGGCCCTGGGTCTACCCTCTGTCCCGTTAAAGGCCCTGGGTCTACCCTCTCCCCGTTAGAGGCCCTGGGTCTACCCTCTGTCCCGTTAGAGGCCCTGGGTCTACCCTCTGTCCCGTTAGAGGCCCTGGGTCTACCCTCTCCCCGTTAGAGGCCCTGGGTCTACCCTCTCCCCGTTAGAGGCCCTGGGTCTACCCTCTCCCCGTTAGAGACCCTGGGTCTACCCTCTGCCCCGTTAGAGGCCCTGGGTCTACCCTCTGTCCCGTTAGAGGCCCTGGGTCTACCCTCTCCCCGTTAGAGGCCCTGGGTCTACCCTCTCCCCGTTAGAGGCCCTGGGTCTACCCTCTCCCCGTTAGAGGCCCTGGGTCTACCCTCTCCCCGTTAGAGGCCCTGGGTCTACCCTCTCCCCGTTAGAGGCCCTGGGTCTACCCTTTCCCCGTTAGAGGCCCTGGGTCTACCCTCTATCCCGTTAGAGGCCCTGGGTCTACCCTCTCCCCGTTAGAGGCCCTGGGTCTACCCTCTCCCCGTTAGAGGCCCTGGGTCTACCCTCTCCCCGTTAGAGGCCCTGGGTCTACCCTCTGCCCCGTTAGAGGCCCTGGGTCTACCCTCTGTCCCGTTAGAGGCCCTGGGTCTACCCTCTCCCCGTTAGAGGCCCTGGGTCTACCCTCTCCCCGTTAGAGGCCCTGGGTCTACCCTCTCCCCGTTAGAGGCCCTGGGTCTACCCTCTATGCCGTTAGAGGCCCTGGGTCTACCCTCTCCCCGTTAGAGGCCCTGGGTCTACCCTCTGTCCCGTTAGAGGCCCTGGGTCTACCCTCTCCCCGTTAGAGGCCCTGGGTCTACCCTCTCCCCGTTAGAGGCCCTGGGTCTACCCTCTATCCCGTTAGAGGCCCTGGGTCTACCCTCAAGATGACAGGATGTTGCATCGTTCAGGGACAGGAAACGAGGCTTTATCCACGGCGCAGACTCATTTGATTATTTTGATCCGACTTGATCCAAATTTCTTCGACCTCCTTGGACCAGATTTCCCTGTATGCTTCAACTTCAGCTTATTATTTTATTGTTATTATGTTCTATTCTCAATGGTGCTTGTGATTATTGCAAGGATTCATTGACTTCCAAATGGAAATAAGAAATCTATTCTAGGCTGTTTCTATTCCTTTAGTCACCTGTCTTAATAATTGTGTTATGTTGTGTTATATCCCTCCAGAGCTCCACCGTAACATCGATACGTTTGATGGACCCAAGATATTTATCCTCATATCCTCCGTGATGACTTGGGCACTCAGCAGGCCGCTGGCTGTGAGTCGAGAAGAGTCTAAGATCGGATATATGTGGGACACAGAATATATGCATCCGATTTTAGAGCCAACTGTGTAAATGTAAATGTGTATTGATTCCTAAAAT
Organism: Gadus morhua; assembly: GCF_902167405.1. NCBI lineage: Eukaryota > Metazoa > Chordata > Actinopteri > Gadiformes > Gadidae > Gadus > Gadus morhua. Next base: position 24,674,244 of record NC_044052.1, read on the forward strand.
GTCCCTTTTTTTCTTCTTCCTTTCACCTATTGAGTGCACATTAAATCGATAAATTAGTCAAATCCATCGACTTGATGCAGACACTTGAGACTGATTCTATCATGGGAGATGCTCCAGCTGTGGTTTAAGGGGCTGTGTTTTGTCTCAGGATGATCCAGAGTTGCCCTTCACTGACGAAGACTACAGGAAGAGAAGAGCGCATCCAAACTTCAAAAAGCACATCGACCTGGAGAAGCTGGTGGTTAAAATGGGCAAAACGGTCAGTCCAACGTCCCGTAGCAAACGTCTCCTGCTTGAAGCATTTTGTCCGCGGTGGATCCGTTGTCCATGGTCCCTGTCTCTGGTTCCAGAGGAGGAGGAGCTTCTGCACGTACGTGGTGGCGTCTGGACTTCAGTACGGGATGGGAGAGCAAGCCTTCCACCCGCTGTTCAAGGTCAGGGCGGATCCACCTCCTCTCTCTTACATACAGCCTCCATATCAAGTAGTGCAAGTCAGAGTGATTATTGTAGCACCTTTAAACCCAATCTAGTCCATTCTGAAGACCTTTTGATTGTTTTCTAAAGGTCACTGCTGTGTCAGTGCTGGTTTAGTGTTGGGTGAGGGTATTGGTTAACCTGTGTGTGTTCCCCCAGATGTCCTGGGTAGGGTGAGGGTATTGGTTAACCTGTGAGTGTTCCCCCAGATGTCCTGGGTAGGGTGAGGGTATTGGTTAACCTGTGTGTGTTCCCCCAGATGTCCTGGGTAGGGTGAGGGTATTGGTTAACCTGTGTGTGTTCCCCCAGATGTCCTGGGTAGGAGAGGAGCCCCTCATACCTGTGTTTGGAGGAGGGGCCAATGTGTTGCCCACCATTCACATACATGACCTGGCCAGGTGGGTCCTATCCTTTTATTGACTCTTTAATCTCTTTGAAAGAATATTGAATGATTTGAGTCGAATACAATCCAATGGACCCCATTCATCAAAGCATCAAGTGGTTCTGTGATGAGGAGTAGGAGGAAAAGGACTGATGACACAGCTATGAGAGGACTCCGAGAAGTAGGCTTAGGGTTGATATAATTTTTACCGAATTCAAATCCAAACCCAAATCCAGGTCCACTAATAGGGAACGTGAGCTGGGTTTAGACCGTCGTGAGACAGGTTAGTTTTAGGTCCAGGGAAATAATACTTATATTGGAATATGCAACATAGAGACACCAAACCAGGCCAAATGATTTAAAGAAATCAATATAAAAGCGCTATAAAAAACGGATCAATTATTATTTTTATTATTAATATAATAGCTCAGAATTCAAATTAACAGAATCTATCTCCACCAATCAGTGGCCACCATTGGTGAGTTGATGGGCGTGGCTGGATTTCTCTGATGTGTCGTGCTCCACATGTTCAATTTGTGTGTGTGTGTGTGTGTGTGTGTGTGTGTGTGTGTGTGTGTGTGTGTGTGTGTGTGTGTGTGTGTGTGTGTGTGTGTGTGTGTGTGTGTGTGTGTGTGTGTGTGTGTGTGTGTGTGTGTGTGTGTGTGTGTGTGTTTCGTAGCGTGATCCAGAATGTGATCCACCTCATGCCCAAGCCGTGCTACCTGCTGGCCGTGGACAACTCCCAGTACACCCTGGAGGACATCGTGAAGGTCTGAACCCCCAGCCCTGGTCCTGTGGTTGGGTTCATCTTCACCTTAAAGGGGCTGGACCCAACCGTTAAAGGGACTGGACCCAACCATTAAAGGGGCTGGACCCAACCGTTAAAGGGACTGGACCCAACCATTAAAGGGACTGGACCCAACCATTAAAGGGACCCAACCGTTAAAGGGACTGGACCCAACCGTTAAAGGGACCCAACCATTAAAGGGACTGGACCCAACCATTAAAGGGGCTGGACCCAACCATTAAAGGGGCTGGACCCAACCGTTAAAGGGACTGGACCCAACCATTAAAGGGGCTGGACCCAACCATTAAAGGGACTGGACCCAACCATTAAAGGGACTGGACCCAACCATTAAAGGGGCTGGACCCAACCATTAAAGGGACTGGACCCAACCATTAAAGGGGCTGGACCCAACCATTAAAGGGGCTGGACCCAACCATTAAAGGGACTGGACCCAACCGTTAAAGGGGCTGGACCCAACCGTTAAAGGGACTGGACCCAACCGTTAAAGGGACTGGACCCAACCGTTAAAGGGGCTGGACCCAACCGTTAAAGGGACTGGACCCAACCGTTAAAGGGACTGGACCCAACCATTAAAGGGACCCAACCATTAAAGGGACTGGACCCAACCATTAAAGGGGCTGGACCCAACCGTTAAAGGGACTGGACCCAACCATTAAAGGGGCTGGACCCAACCATTAAAGGGGCTGGACCCAACCATTAAAGGGACTGGACCCAACCGTTAAAGGGGCTGGACCCAACCGTTAAAGGGACTGGACCCAACCATTAAAGGGGCTGGACCCAACCGTTAAAGGGGCTGGACCCAACCGTTAAAGGGGCTGGACCCAACCGTTAAAGGGACTGGACTGAACTATTAAAGGACTGGACCCACAGAGGTGGTGCTAGCGCTGTTAGGGGGCAGAAGCTGCCTCTGTCAGCAAGTTGATGACCTTTTTAGAAGCTGCCACAAACGTATCTTCTATTTGATATAGAGGCCGCAGGTTTGCAGAGACCTGGTGGGTTGTAACGTTGAATGTATGCAATGGGCACAGAATACAACCATTGAAGGTTAAATTCTGTATTCATTCTGAAGAGGAATGTAAAACTTGGAAAGGGTTGGTCGTGTCCCTGTAGCTCTCTGCTGCTGATCTCCAGTGGACCCTGCTGGCTGTTGATCCATGGATGTTCTGTTGTGCTCCCCCCCTCCTAGTCTATAGCCTTGGTGCTCGGACCAAGGGAGACTCAGAACAGGCCCTTCGAGGAGGCCTTCCTCATAGCAGACTTTACAGTAAGTTCATACTCTCACACATGCTACAGCGTTCTCCTGTCAATTATGATTATTTTATGCAATTACATTTTTATAATTCTAACTAGATAAATATTATCCCACCTTTATTTGATCCGTTCTTTAGTAGTTTAATCTCATAATTTGACAATAGATAAAGATGTAGGGATATACAAACCTTGCAGTACTCTGAAACTGCCGATCACAGCAGATGGAGCTGGACTCCCTGTCGGCCGACCTCCGCCTGGAGGCGGTCTGCGTGAAGGAGCTGCTGCCCTTCCGCTGGGAGTGTGAGGCGGGCATGGTGGACAGCATGGAGCTGCTGGTGGAGCAGTACCGGACCACCAGGGGCCTGCTGGTAGGCTCTGGGAGCACCGCCGCCGCACGCTGTACGACACGGGGAAGCGCCTCCTGGTTCTGACCTGTGTCCCCCCCTGTGTCTCCGGACGTTCCTCTGGCTCCCTCAGCCCGTGCGCGTGTGCATCCTGGGACCCCCCGCCGTGGGGAAGAGCTCTCTGGCCCGCAGGCTCTGCCGTCAGTACCGGCTGAACCACGTCACCGTGCAGACCGTCGTCTCCCAGAGCCTCGCCCACCTGGTGAGGTACCCCCGAGACGCAGGAAGGAACACACGCAGATACGCATCAACGCACACACACACTCATGCATACATACACACACGCATACATTCACAAGCACACACTGTACAAACACATATACCGAGCGTACACACATACACACAAACACATAAACAAGTGCACACATGCACACAAACACACTAACTCACAAGCACACACACTGGCGCCGAGTACCATCCATGCTGCTCAGGACTCGGCCAACCTCCAGTCCCACCGACAGGAGGCGGCGGTGGAGCGGGGAGGGGCGGACCCGGAGGCCAGAGGCTCAGCGGCCGAGGCACAGAGGCTCCTGGAGACCCTCAAAGAGAACATGCAGCAGAATGAAGGTAAGTCTGAGGCCCCTACCTCAGCCTCCGAGGCCTGCCCCCTCAGCCTCCGGTCTGAGGCCCCCCCCCTCAGCCTCCGGTCTGGGGCCCGCCCCCTCAGCCTCCAGGGCCCGCCCCCTCAGCCTCCGGTCTGAGGCCCCCCCCCTCAGCCTCCGGTCTGAGGCCCCCCCCCTCAGCCTCCGGTCTGAGGCCCCCCCCCTCAGCCTCCGGGGCCCGCCCCCTCAGCCTCCGGGGCCCGCCCCCTAAGCCTCCGGTCTGAGGCCCGCCCCTTAGCCTTTGGGGCTAACTAGCTTAGCAGAGAGAAGGAGGCCAACTCCCAACACACCCCTTGAACCTTTGAATCGGCTCCAATTCTCAAAGGATCCTCCAGGAGCTGGGCGGACTGAGGGGTTTAGTGGAGGCTGTGTGCGTCAGGAGCTGGGCGGACTGAGGGGTTAAGGTGGAGGCTGTGGGCTGTGGGCCCCAGGAGCTGGGCGGACTGAGGGGTTAAGGTGGAGGCTGTGGGGCCCCAGGAGCTGGGCGGACTGAGGGGTTAAGGTGGAGGCTGTGGGCCTCAGGAGCTGGGCGGACTGAGGGGTTAAGGTGGAGGCTGTGGGCCCCAGGAGCTGGGCGGACTGAGGGGTTAAGGTGGAGGCTGTGGGCCTCAGGAGCTGGGCGGACTGAGGGGTTAAGGTGGAGGCTGTGGGCCTCAGGAGCTGGGCGGACTGAGGGGTTAAGTGGAGGCTGTGGGCCCCAGGAGCTGGGCGGACTGAGGGGTTTAGTGGAGGCTGTGGGCCCCAGGAGCTGGGCGGACTGAGGGGTTAAGGTGGAGGCTGTGGGCCTCAGGAGCTGGGCGGACTGAGGGGTTAAGGTGGAGGCTGTGTGCCTCAGGAGCTGGGCGGACTGAGGGGTTAAGGTGGAGGCTGTGGGCTGTGGGCCTCAGGAGCTGGGCGGACTGAGGGGTTAAGGTGGAGGCTGTGGGGCCCCAGGAGCTGGGCGGACTGAGGGGTTAAGGTGGAGGCTGTGGGCCCCAGGAGCTGGGCGGACTGAGGGGTTAAGGTGGAGGCTGTGGGCTGTGGGCCCCAGGAGCTGGGCGGACTGAGGGGTTAAAGTGGAGGCTGTGTGCGTCAGGGCGCCTGGAGGAGCAGTACCTGCTGACGCTGATGAAGGACAGGCTGACGTCTGAATCCTGCAGGAACCAGGGCTTCGTCCTGGACGGCTTCCCCAAGACCCAGGAGCAGGCCAGCAGGCTCTTCAGCGGTGAGGCGCCCTGGAGGGGTGAAATCAGTGGCACTTTAATGCTTTAATATGCTATCTATCTATGTATATATACTGCCATATACAACAGGGTTACTGCCGTTATAATGAAAGCTGCATTGGTTTATGTCTTTCAGCTGAAGAGGACGAATCTGAGGATTCAAAGTCCAAGATGGCTCCCAACGGCGCCGGCATTATCCCAGGTCAGCTGGAGGATAGGAGAATAGGTCCCACTGATCAACGCCGTCTGACCGACAGCGTTTAGGAATAATAATAGCGCTGCGCAAAACAACCATTCCATTTATTCCACCACTCCCTTCTGACACAGCATTCTGTCTTCCATTTGTATATTTATATTTAATGATAAGAACACATGACATCCTGGTGATCAACATCGGCCAAAACGAAATGGCAGGAGTGAGACGCCTCACTCCCTGTAGTGAGACACCTCACTCCCTGTAGTGAGACACTTCACTACAGGGAGTGAGGCGTCTCACTCCCTGTAGTGAAGTGTCTCACTACAGGGAGTGAGACATCTCACTCCCTGTAGTGAGGTGTCTCACTCCCTGTAGTGAAGTGTCTCACTACAGGGAGTGAGGTGTCTCACTACAGGGAGTGAGGCGTCTCACTCCCTGTAGTGAGGTGTCTCACTACACGGAGTGAGACACCTCACTCCCTGTAGTGAAGTGTCTCACTACAGGGAGTGAGGTGTCTCACTACAGGGAGTGAGGCGTCTCACTCCCTGTAGTGAAGTGTCTCACTACAGGGAGTGAGGTGTCTCACTACAGGGAGTGAGGTGTCTCACTCCCTGTAGTGAAGTGTCTCACTACAGGGAGTGCGCAGCAGGGGGGATGAGGAGGGTTGGAGTCATGCGTCCTCATCCTCTGTTCTGCCTCCGTCCCCCCGGGCCACAGACTTCCTGTTCTGCCTGGATGCGTCGGACTGCTTCCTGAAGCAGCGGGTGATGAACCTGCCCCAGAGCGCGGTTCAGGGGACGTCCTACACCTATGACCGGTTCCCCCAGCGCCTGGCCCGCTACCGGGAGAACCAGGCGCTGGACGGGACCGCCCTCCACTACTTCAACGACCTGGACATCCTCCCTCATCACATAGGTGTGTGTGTGTGGGTGTGGGTGTGGGTGTGTGTGTTTGTGGGGGGTTGTTGTCGTCTATGCATTATTTACGTCTGAAGGTTATTGGTCACTGAGAGAGCGGGACCCATTGGCCCCTGTAACTCCGCCCCTGTAACTCCTCCCCTGTAACTCCGCCCCTGTAACTCCGCCCCTGTAACTCCTCCGCTGTAACTCCGCCCCTGTAACTCCGCCCCTGTAACTCCCCCCCTGTAACTCCGCCCCTGTAAGTCCTGTTACTCCGCCCCTGCAACTCCCCCCCCTGTAACTCCGCCCCTGTAACCCCTCCCCCCTCCAGAGATCACGGACCCCGAGGACGGGGACTACCTGCTGGCCGTGGAGCAGGTGGTCCGGGCCGTGGGCCCCCCTAGGCACTACGGCCCCAGCAGCCAGGAGCTGGCGGAGGTGGAGGCGGGGGCCAGGAGGAGGGCGGAGGAGGAGCTGACGCGGCGGGCCCAGGCCCGGGCGGAGGAGGAGCGGCAGGAGGAGGAGGAGGAGGAGCAGCGGGCCAGGCGCTGGGAGCAATGGGTGGGGCCTGGCGCTGTCTGAGCACTGCTTTACTCCCTGTAACCCTAGCCCGGCCTCAACACCTTAACCCTAGCCCGGCCTCAGCACCTTAACGGACATTCAGGTCACTGCTGTACTCCCTGTAACCCTAGCCCGGCCTCAGCACCTTAACGGACATTCAGGTCACTGCTGTACTCCCTGTAACCCTAGCCCGGCCTCAGCACCTTAACGGACATTCAGGTCACTGCTGTACTCCCTGTAACCCTAGCCCGGCCTCAGCACCTTAACGGACATTCAGGTCACTGCTGTACTAACTGTAACCCTAGCCCGGCCTCAGCTCCTTAACGGACATTCAGGTCACTGCTGTACTCCCTGTAACCCTAGCCCGGCCTCAGCACCTTAACGGACATTCAGGTCACTGCTGTACTCCCTGTAACCCTAGCCCGGCCTCAGCTCCTTAACGGACATTCAGGTCACTGCTGTACTCCCTGTAACCCTAGCCCGGCCTCAGCTCCTTAACGGACATTCAGGTCACTGCTGTACTCCCTGTAACCCTAGCCCGGCCTCAGCTCCTTAACGGACATTCAGGTCACTGCTGTACTCCCTGTAACCCTAGCCCGGCCTCAGCTCCTTAACGGACATTCAGGTCACTGCTCACCGCTTGTCTTCTGAGCTCTTTACTCTTTGTCAGGCTTGTCATGGTGTCATTAGGGCTGGGTGTCACCGGTGTTTGCGCTAGTGGGGCTCCTCAAAGGTTTTGTCGTTGGACTTCGTTTGACGTGCTCCTTAAGCAAACAGTGACCTCTGACCTCTTGTTAACATAGGCGTGCAGCCCTGACAATGGGCGCATACGTCTTGGGTTTATTGTATACTCTTATTTCTACTTCATCTCGTCAATCACCATGGTCCTGTTTCTGTCCCAGAATGCCTTCCAGTAGATATATAGTTGCTGGACCCGTCCGGCAAAATTATATTTTATTTCAGTTTTATTGAATTACAAAACATTTATTATTCTCAAACCTAGGTCTGTAGTGTGGGGATGAGGGCCCGGGCCAGGGCTGGTGACCCGTGGCCCAATCGTATCCCACAGAATAAGGCGTCTTTAGGGATGATGTTCCTTAATCAACATCGGTGACGTGCTTCATGGTGTCGTTCTCCAGCGCACCGTGTGGGGCGCTGAGCAGGACGAGGCGAGGGGCGCGGGGGAGGCCGAGGAGCGGGCGGCCAGGCGGTACCTCCTGGAGCACGTGATGCCCACCTTGAGCCCCGGGCTGCTGCTGCTCTGCACGCAGCGACCGGAGCACCCCGCCGACTTCCTGGTGCGGAGGTTATGTCGTAGTTCATTACTGTGGCTCATGTTCTACGTTGTACCTAGTTAGGTCCTTAAGACATTCTGTACAGCATCTCATGTCTTTGTTTTCCCCTTTCTTTCAGGCTGAATACTTGTTCACCAACAACCCGATGAACTACTGATGCTAAGGTGTAGTAACGTCACAGGTCATTTTTTAAGGTAACAATTTCAAATATTTTTCTTTCGGGCTGAATAATAATAATAATACTGGTTTGAATTTATATAGCTCTTTTCTAGACATTCAAAGACGCCTAAAGGCCCATTCACACCCTACAGTAAATACGGATACGGACCGTTTCGTCCGGTCCCGGAGGTGTTTCGTCCGTCAATGGGTCCGTCGCCTCTGAGCTTACGAATCCGGAGTGCTCCGGGAGAAACGGAGCAATACCACCGGAAATCAACTCGGCAGCATAGTCAGAAGTCCAACCATTCGCGAAAATAGATAGAGTAGTATAATATCTGATATGTAGATATATTGTCTTTAACGTTTTATACTTATATTATACTATTTACTTGACCTTTTTATTTTATTGTTCCCCTGCTTTGGCAATGAGTTGTAACTGGTCATTTCAAAATGGCGCAACATTTGAAGCGTAGACAGGCATGACAAAACATTAATAAAACATAAGATCTCCCCCCAACCAATTACCTTTTTATTAAAGGTGCCTAATAAATCCATTTGTTTTGATTTGATAAGCACTCTACAGACCCATACGATGATAGGGCGTTTAGTACGGTCCTTCACCGTTGTTTCTTTACCTATAAAAAGCTGCAGTCAGTGTTTAATTACGCTGATTTATCTTTGAGCATTTCCTATTATAGGCTACTGTGTAAAATGCTGTTTAGAATTAATGTTAGTATCAAGAAAAGAAAGACCCACCGGTGGGGGGAGATCTTTCTTTTATTTATGTTTTTGCAATAATGCAAACGTGCATGTTGCAGAAAATATGCAACAGCGCCCCCTGGGGTCACACTTTTCGGTGGGTCGCTGAATTCGAAGTAACACCGGAGACAACATCAACGTCCGGATCCGGAGGTATGAATCGGCCTTTACAGTGAAGGGGCGGGGGGGGACCTCAATACCAATACTTGTTCAAAAATCACCAATAAAATGACTGATACTTTTGTCAAATTTATCACTAGGATATAAATAGGGCTTGGTATCGCCACGAATTTCCAAGATCGATTCGATTCCGATTCACAAGGTCCGGAATCTATATAATTTTCAATTTGATTCAATATCGAGTTGGAGATATTTCAGTTGCAATACCAATTTTGCTTAGATATGAAATATCATGTAACTAATGCTGTATATTGTACAAGGAACCCTCTGACCTGGTGCATTATAACTAATATTAATGTTCACATTAAGAATTAACCTCAAAGCAGTTACATGAATGTACTTTTTATCGAACATGAAAAACAGCCTGTTAGGCTAACATATCTTTTTTTAAACCAAAGAAAACCATTCACATTGCGTGTACCGCAATCCAGATATTTGTCACATATATTTGTATGTGTGAGCCTTGGACTGTATTGTATGTGAGCTTGGAGTGTTGATTTGGTGGTGTCTTGCACTAATTGGTGAGGTCATGTGACCTATATCACCTCGTGTCATGTGAATTTGAAAAGAAAACCTGATGAAGCAACAGCGGAACACGTAGTTCTCAATAAATCAGCTAATACCAGTGTGCGGTGATTTGACACTTCTTTGAACAGATATTTGTCCTAGATATTCAGATATTTCACGATCTACAAATGCATTTTTTACTTGTCTGAAATACATAAACTCATACAGAAAATAAATGTACATGTGAAGAAGTCAATACTAATTTGTGGAACTCGTTTATTATTCTGTTACAATTTATAATAATATGAATAACGGGACATATTTACATATCATATACATATGAACAGGTCATAGGTCGACCTGCCGTTTCATCACGTGTCAGAAGACTCTGTTCCTCCGGAGCTGCTCCGTCTCCGTTTCTGCCCCCCCCCCTCCCCCCCTCCCTCTGCGTCCGGGGCGCTCCCCTTTGGGACCCCGGGAAAGCTCTGCCCGGGTCCCAGCACCTGACGGACCGTCATGTTGACTCTGGAGCTCTGGATGTACCTGGAGCACACGGCCCAGTCCTCCCCGTCGACCCCCCCCTCCCCGCTGACCCCCCGCTCTGGTGACCCCTGACCTCTGCTCAGGCTGGTCCCGAGGCTGCAGGGGGGAGGGGGGTCCTGTAGGATGCGCGGCACGGCGTGGTAGAGGAGGCGACTCTGGCCCGACATCACCATCACGTCCCCGCTGTGCATGTACATGGCCGTGGGCGGGTCCTCCCTCCGGGGGCCGCCCAGGAGGAAGATGGCCGACTGGCCGAAACTGAGGTTGAGTAAAAACAAAAGCAGTACGACACCGTTAAAGGGCTGGACCCAAGAGTGGTTCAACACGGAGCAGAACAGAGCGAAAGAGATTTTGGAACTAAACATCAAAAATAACATTCCCTCCCTCCCTCCCTCACCATTGAAAAGTGTTGCATTTTACACACCTGTGATTGAAAGCAAGAATGATTCCTTAAACAGATCACGGAGAAAATGCCTCGACTGGTCAGAAATGAGCCGAGCGTGTCTTCACACAGAGGCCGGTGCCGTCAACCCAAACGGACATTCTCACGGGGCATTTCACTCAATAGCTGACCGACAACCTAATCGAACAAATGATCTCGATAATAAGTCTTTATTCTGGCCTGCAGCACCCTACCCGCATTGTTCAAGAACCTCCAAGAAAGAAACGAAGGAACCGGTTTAGGTAACTGGAGCGGGATGTCCTTTCTCCACAGGTCCAACAGGACCTCTGTTTTATGCGGAAGGAGTTGATGCTGCCCGCTCGTAGAATGCGTTGCCCTCTAATACTAGAAGGTCACGAGCAGGTTCCTTCCTGAGGTCAAAGGTCAGCTCACCAGAAGGACAGCAGGGGGCGGCTGAGGTCCAGCTCCGACTCGTCCACGTGGATCCCGAGCGAGGAGTCGAAGCGGTAGTAGTTGAGGATTCCCGCCTCGGCGTTGAAGCCCGGGAAGCCGGCGGCGGCGGCGACCAGGCCGGACAGGCGCTGGAGGTCGGCGGGGAACGGGGTGTGGTGCTCCGGGGAGTACGTCTGAAGGATTCAAACAAAGCGCTTAGAACGCCTTCACTAAAGCCATTATATGATTCACCTTTAAGGACCTGATCCAGATCCATTGAGAATACTTATTTAATTAAGATAGTAAACGAGGTGGCGGCGGGCCTAAGGAGAGGTACATCAAGAGGACAGTATGAACCTTTGTGTTCCAGTTGTAATGGTAGCCCAGGGTCACCCAGCGAAGCTTCTCCAGTAACGTCTTGGGTTCCTTCTTCCCACAGGGCACTCTCCTGTCGGGGAGACCGTTACACACCGCTCTCATTTTTAACAATTCAACTACGCTCTTTCAAATATGATAACATCCACCTCCTTTGAGGGGGGGCTGTACTGCTTGGTTATGTCCTAAGGCCTCGGTTCACCTGAGAGTGTCGGCGCTCTTGCCCCAGATGTCGTCTGTCTCGTTGGGGGACATGTGCATGTCCAGGTTGCACACGTTGGGCTTCTGGGTGTAGGTCTTCAGACAGCGTCGCAGCCAGTGGGGCTGGGAGCCGCGCAGGAAGGGGTTGGCGATGAAGATGAACCCTGGGAGCAGGAGGGGGTTGGTTTGAGCCCAACTTCACAACAACATAACAATAGCCTAATGAGGAAGAAGAGTATGGTCCAGCACGAATAACATTGTGTTTAATCTCTCATCATCTCATCTCATCTTCGTCCTGCTTATCCGGGGTCGGGTCGCGGGGGGAGCAGCTCAAGCAGGGGGCCCCAGACTTTGCTTTCCCGGGCCACATTGACCAGCTCTGACGGGGGGATCCCGAGGCGTTCAGTCCCTCTGACCCACTCCCCTGGGGAGCCCTGACCCCCCACGCCCTCTCATCCTCTCCCCTGGGGAGCCCTAACCCTACCCCCCAGTCCCTCTCCTCCACTCACCTGGGCAGCCTTGCAGCCCGAAGGCTCTCCAGTCCCTGACAGGTCGCAGACCGGCTCTGCTGGCCTCGCCATCGCTCACTGCACTCACTTCTAGATTAGTTGACAAAACCTGCCAATTAGAACAGATAGAGACACACTCAAAACAATAACGAGAGACGCCGAGGTCGTTTATTGGCCGTTCAGGAACGGTAACTGCCGTTCCCAACAATGGTATATGACGCCAGCACGCCCCACCTCCTCCGTATAATTCGTAGTATTGCTGTAAATGTAAAGCTAAAATTATACGGAGGAGGCGGGGTGGGCTGGTGTCATATACCATTGTTGGTATATGACACCATTCCACCTGCCGCTCCACCTGAACGGCATGTGCCATGGTATGTCAGTGGTCCATGGCACCACTGACATACCATGTGCCACCTTCGTTTCTCGCGGTGGCACATGCCACAGGCCAGTAAACAATCTCGGCGCTACTGACAATAACTCCTCTCTGATTGATCAACAGTCAACATCCGTCTGATCCCGTTGGACTGAGAAGACATGAGTCAACAATAACAAGCTTCTAAATGTTGCTGCCTTTCAAATAACGTGAGGTGTACATAATATTATATATATATGGTATTCTAACCTGAAACCTATTCACAATAGTCCCTCTGCACGTTGAACCTTCAGAGTGTGTGTGTGAGTCTATGTGTTTGTTCAGGCCATATGTTTTGTTCCAAAACTCGGAATTCATTCGATCCCCAGGTCCATTATCGTAGCAGAGATTATAACAGCCTACAAAAAGACCTCTCCATATTCAATATTGTCTCTAACCTTGTCACAGACTATCCCTTTGGAGAAGTCGAGGACGTTGCTCAGATCCGGGGGGGGATGTTTTCTCCTATAAAACTTAAATAACGTTCTGAACGCGTCCTCTCCACGCTCCACCATGGGGGCCGCCATCTTGGGCAGAGTGACCTTTGACCTCAGGAGAATACCAGATGTAAACCGTACTTTGTCCACGTATAATGGTTCCTTAAAAAAATTGTAAAAAATAATAATATTAATATTGTAAATATATGACTCTTGAGAATAAAATCTATAATAAATATATAGTACGGTTATATTTGGCAGACGGCTGAGTCCATGCGTGTCACGTGATAAGGTCAAAGTTTACCTCAAGGACGAAACATGGCAGCAGCAGTTCCGAAGAAGGTGTTTGAGGTGTTCGTGTCCAAGATACCATGGACTATTGCGATGAGTAAGTCCACTTTATGATTATAATGTGTGCGGACGTTAGGGTGACTGTACACCGGGTAGTATGCTCCGAAGTGACACCTTAGAGACGATAACAGGGCTGGAGCCATCAGGAGACTCCTAATATACATGCTTGGCTAAAACTCGGGGTACATTATTAGTTTCAGATAACTGAAATATGTTCACATTGCGACATTAGATGCTAGATTTTGATGTTAGAAAATGGTTTACATGGTTCATTCTGCCAACTCCTGCTGATATCATATTCTGTTATTTTAGAGGAGGTGCGGGAATACTTCGGACAGTTTGGTCAAGTGAAGAAGTGCCTGCTTCCCTTTGTAAGTTGTGTGTCTGTCTGGTTGTCTGTCTGTCTGTCTGTCGTTGTGTCTGTCGGTCTGCGCGTTATCTAATACCTGTCGGGGGATTATTGTTCAAGGACAAGGAGACGGGCTTCCATCGAGGGTTCTGCTGGGTCGGCTTCACCTCGGAGGATGCTCTGATCAACGCGCTACAGAAGGACCCACACACGCTGGAGGGAGCAAAGGTGGAGTGTCAACCTTAGATGAGTTGAATAAATGTGATTCAGTCTTCTACTAGTCTTCGTAATACGATGATAAGGAAACCTCTAGCTACTGTTAGAGTTGGTCTACTACTGAAAACCCCAAACTAGATCGTAGGAATACAAGCAGACATGCCCACATATCTTGAATGTTTTTGTTAAACATGTTTCTATTCAAATTGGGACATTGGATTGGATAGAAACACTCTGCTGATTAGCATGTTTTGGTAACATAAGCATGCTCTGCTTTTTTCAAATGTCCATTGTGCTGTTTGATATTGTGCTGATGATGACCATTATGCTGTATGATATTCGACTGACGTCGTTTTCCCTTTCAGATTCAAGTCCAGAAGAACAGACGTTCGTTTGCTGCGGTGAAAACCAACAAAGACTCTGACGACTCTGTACATGTGTAACCAAATGTGTCTGTTACACATGTATAGAGTCTGAGGACTCTATACATGTGTAAACAATATGTACTTTTTTTCTTATTTTTCATTTTTGGTGTCCGCGTCGTTTTTTCCAATGCACAAAATATATTTTGTGACACAGCAGTTAAAATGGTGTTGACAGTCCACATGATGTGAACAAACTATCAATGTACCCAACAAGAATCACACCTATCAAATATTTATTGGGAAGCAGGTGAATATTTTGCATTTACCGTTGTTTTTTTTTACAGGCAATGTTCAGGAATATTCTCTCCATTCCATTGCTTTGTTTATTTGACTGCCTATTCTCGCAGAAATATTGGGCATGGATATTGTTATAGAATAAAAGACTTAAAGGTACTTAAAGAATGTGTCATTATTACTCAGCTCCCCTGTCGTTTGAGTGTGTTGTATTTATAGCCGAATGTATGGATGTTAGTAGATGTCTTGCTACCCTATGAAGGAGTATCTACATGTTTGTAATGGTTGAGGACTTCACTTCTGCTAGGTGTAGGTTATCCATGCACATAAACCTGGTCGCTTTTCAAATGTGTGTTTTCAAAGGGGCTTACTGCTCCCACGACCAATGACTGACGCGTGCCCCTTGAGGCCGAGTGAGTCCACCTCCATCTCCAAGTTCACATTCAGTTTCTCTGAAGATGTAAACATCAGTATGGTTTCACGAGACGACCAGACAGTCATTATCCTTCCCTTGATCTGCATTTTAAATCACAAAAAATAAATAGTGCATGTTTGGATGTTTTAAACATAATGCGAAAAATGTACATTGTAAATGTCATGCTGTCATTTCGATAAGAGGCGTGTAGCCTACTACGTATGGTATTTAGTGTTTATGTGAACTATGAAAGGGTCCGTATATTTAATTGGAAAATAATTCGTGATTTCTCACAGCGCTGAAGTTGGCATCCGATTCACAGCATCCGATTCAGCAGATGGTCCACTTTAAATCGGTCCTGATTGAAAACCACTACACCTAGACTCTTCAAATCTGGACTAAATTATCACAGTGAGGCTATACATTATAATAAACATAGTTACAGATTTGTGAAACCTTTTTTCTATTTGTGAAAATGCAATACAGGCTCATTTTAATGCTTTTTAGGGGTCCAGACTGCATTAGAACGGGTCCTTATTGAAAACCACTACACCTAGACTCTTCAAATCTAGGCTAAATTATCACAGTGAGGCTATTCATTATGTAAAACAGTTTCAGATTTGTGAAACCTTTACCCTATTTGTGAAAATGCAATAAAGGCACATTTTAATGCTTTTTAGGGGTCCAGACCGCATTAGAACTGATCCTGATTAAAAACCACTACACCTAGACTCTTCAAATCTGGACTAAATTATCACAGTGAGGCTATACATTATGTAAAACATAGTTTCAGATTTGTGAAACCTTTAACCTATTTGTGAAAATGCAATGCGGCCTGGACCCCTAAAAAGCATTCAAATAAGCCTGTATTGCATTTTCACAAATAGGGTAAAGGTTTCACAAATCTGAAACTATGTTTTACATAATGTATAGCCTCACTATGTAGTCCAAATTTGAAGAGTCTAGGTGTAGTGGTTTTCAATCAGGACCGATTTGAAAATTCTAAGTGGTTTTCAAGCCGAATCGGATGCTGCGAATCGGATGCCAACTTCAGCGTCGTGATTTCTCGATAGTCTAGCTGGTCTATTACTTTGCTGATCAGCTGAGCGTTAGATAATAGATTCTAGCTGGTCTATTTCTTTGCTGATCGTAGTCTAGCTGGTCTATTTCTTTGCTGATCAGCCGACCGTTGCGTGTGGCGCTTATATTATACGTCATCTACTCTTCAAGTTTAAAACAATTGCATAGCGAAGTACGCTTATTTTTACAAAAGTCGAATTGAATTGCAGTGACATTTTGAATTCATCAAACGCATACAAATATTCAATACATATGTTGCCTCTATGGCTCTGGTATAGATCTATGAGTATAGCTCTATCTGTGACGCTCTTTGACGCGGTATGAGACGTAAACACGGAACAGGTTGAGAGGTCGAAGAGAGACCGGTGTCATAACGTGTGGAATCAGGGCTCCAACAAGGTAGCACACAGCCTTCATGTACATGTCCTGTTCTTATTTCATCTTCATTAAACAATCGTAATTTGGTCAATGCTAATTCAACACATGCATATTAGAATGTTCTGATTGCCACGAGAAGATCTTGGATTCGCAATCCTCTCCATGAAGAGCCCTGTTCTTGAACATAGAATAATTATCTATATAATAAGTATTGTCTGCTTAGCGACTGGCGAAAAATCCAAGTTGGTCATGTTGAGCAATTATGTACAAAACAAATCTTGTCATTGGATATGGCACACTGGCATTTTAGCTGGACAATTTGATTATGTGGACATACATGTATGTATAGTAACAAGTTAGATGCAATAAAGGTAAATAATAAAAAAAGACAATAAAGCTTTGGACCCTCAACTCCACTGAAACCGTGCGTGGCCTATGTGTCATCCAGCAAGGATCGATATTGATTAAATTATCTTGTGTCTGTCGTGGGTTGTACACAGTCCGTGTCATTGATCGGCGCTGTTCCCCTCAGTGCCTCATGGCTGGCCGGCTGCTGAAGGTGTCCTCTGTGGCCACGGCGCTGGTCGCCACCTCGGGGGTGTACCTCTACACCAAACAGCTGGACCCCAACGACCTCAGCCTCGTGCGCTTCGGCCGTGCAGCCGCCGCCGTGAGTGGAACCCTTTAACGCTAAACACAAAACAAAAACGATCTGCAGACACAGAACAAGTCAGCGTTTTGATGGCCGTATACTCCCCCGGGTTGTATATCGGTCTACGTTATACCTATATGTATGTCAGAGATAAGAACATATTATTCATCACAAACACAAAGGCACTATTTTCTGTTACAAAGTACAGATTAGGACAGGATTTCCCCTCAGCGTCAATAAACCTCATCTTTATTCATATTCTTCAAAGTAAATGGTCTCTAATGATTTGAAGCTAAATAGCGATTAACAACCATGTCTCCTGCTGTCTTCAGACCGCTGTCATCAGCTATGACTACCTCACCGCCTTCAGGAACGTGGAACCCGGCTCAGATGAATACTCGGCCCTCAAATCCAAGGTAATGCGCGGTCGCCACGCCTGCTGTTTATCTTCAGCCCCTAGCTCCTCACCTCAGCCCCTAGCTCCTCCCCTCAGCCCCTAGCTCCTCACCTCAGCCCCTAGCTCCTCCCCTCAGCCCCTAGCTCCTCACCTCAGCCCCTAGCTCCTCACCTCAGCCCCTAGCTCCTCACCTCAGCCCCTAGCTCCTCCCCTCAGCCCCTAGCTCCTCCCCTCAGCCCTTTGTGGCTCGCTGATGTGCAGGACTTCTGAATCGTATCGGTCGTGCCGCGACAGAGTGGAAGGAGACTGTGAGCAGAATCAGCTGCTGAATCTATGTTGAAACCTGCCTCTGAATCCCTACGAGGGACCGCCTCCTTAATGTTCTCCACTCCCTCTGAGTGTCCTCCCGTTGCTCTGAGTGTCATCCCGTTGCTCTGAGTGTCATCCCGTTGCTCTGAGTGTCATCCTGTTGCTCTGAGTGTCATCCCGTTGCTCTGAGTGTCATCCCGTTCCTCCGAGTGTCATCCCGTTCCTCCGAGTGTTATCCCGTTCCTCCGAGTCTCATCCCGTTTCTCTGAGTCTCATCCCGTTCCTCTGCTTGTCATCCCGTTGCTCTGAGTTTCATCCCGTTCCTCTGCTTGTCATCCCGTTCCTCTGCTTGTCATCCCGTTCCTCTGAGTGTCATCCCGTTCCTCTACTTGTCATCCCGTTCCTCTACTTGTCATCCCGTTCCTCTGCTTGTCATCCCGTTCCTCTGAGTCTCATCCCGTTCCTCTGCTTGTCATCCCGTTGCTCTGAGTGTCATCCCGTTCCTCTGCTTGTCATCCCGTTGCTCTGAGTGTCATCCCGTTCCTCTGAGTCTCATCCCGTTGCTCTGAGTGTCATCCCGTTCCTCTGAGTCTCATCCCGTTCCTCTGCTTGTCATCCCGTTGCTCTGAGTTTCATCCCGTTCCTCTGAGTGTCATCCGGTTCCTCTGAGTCTCATCCCGTTCCTCTACTTGTCATCCCGTTCCTCTGCTTGTCATCCCGTTCCTCTGAGTCTCATCCCGTTCCTCTGCTTGTCATCCCGTTCCTCTGAGTCTCATCCCGTTCCTCTGCTTGTCATCCCGTTCCTCTACTTGTCATCCCGTTCCTCTGCTTGTCATCCCGTTCCTCTGAGTCTCATCCCGTTCCTCTGCTTGTCATCCCGTTCCTCTGCTTGTCATCCCGTTCCTCTGCTTGTCATCTCGTTCCTCTGCTTGTCATCCCGTTCCTCTGCTTGTCATCCCGTTCCTCTGAGTCTCATCCCGTTCCTCTGCTTGTCATCCTGTTCTTTAGACTGGGTACCCCCAGCCCGTTCTATCTGCAATTTGAATTCGCCCTGGGCCTGCAGAAGGGTCTGGAGAAGAGCAATACATTTCTTTCTGCCTCCGATGAGAGAGAGAGAGAGAGAGAGAGAGAGAGAGAGAGAGAGAGAGAGAGAGAGAGAGGGAGAGAGAGAGAGGGAGAGGGAGAGAGAGAGAGAGAGAGAGAGAGAGAGAGAGAGAGAGAGAGAGGAGAGAGAGGAGAGAGAGAGAGAGAGAGAGAGAGAGCGAGAGAGCGCGCCGCTGGGCTCCTTGGGGGGTTTCTGGTTGGTTGAATACTGAAAGAAGAGCCGCCTCCTAATTATGATTATTAATGTCATCATGAGGTCATGGACGGCTTGACGACCTTCTCTGATCGTCACTGATCTTCGCTCCGGGTTAGGGTCCAGACGGGAGCTGTACGATCCGTTATTTGAGTCACGTGTGAATCTGGGGTCTCGCTGCATATGTCATCACGATAAGCGATTCACTTATCATATCTTTTTATATTGGGCTGTAACAAAGTCCCAAGGCTGACATTTAATTTGGTAAATTCTCTGCTGTATCTTGGTTCCTTTGTATTCTAGTACTATTGCTGCTCATTTACATTAACTTTGTGAGATGGGCGGCATCAGAAATCTGCAAAAGTACTACTCCACGAGTCTATTAGCAAGCACTGGCTTTATTAAACGTGCATGCAACCTGAAAGTGTCCACTGGGGGGCAGTATAGTTCAGGAGCAGCTAGAGCCCCAGAACAAAATGACCAATTATCGGATGATGTGTGCAATATTTTAGGCTCTATTGGGTCCCATTGTACATATACTACATGAACATCTAATCATGGCTAATTTTATATCTACTTTATATTTGTATCTATTTATATTCTCTCGCTATCTCACTTTAAATCTCACTTTCACCACAAGGGGGCAGCCTGCTGTCGCCTATTTAAATAGATCATGAAGAATATTATACAATCTGGTGCAGTATAAGATCTTATGTACATGTGCTGTTGACTTGGGAACTTTAATGCATACAAATAACCCTGTGTCTTTGCGTTGCCTATAGTGCCAGGTTAAGGCACATGGACATTGAGACGATATCAGCTTAATCCTGTTCAAGGGCAGATTGGTGGAGCCCAATGTACGGCCAGCCTTCGGTCGCTACAGGGAGTGGGTTGTGGTGGTGTTCTGTCCTTGGGTCACAGGACAAGACGTCCCACATGCCTCCAGATATCTCCATAAGATGTATACCCTTGACATACATTTTTCCCTTGACGTCTTTTATGGATGTTACAGAATCCAATCCTTCCCTGTGCTCAGGGGAACGCGTTTGACGTGGGCTCCATTCTGAGTGAATGTCATGCGTGACCATCGGCAGCGTTCACCCTAGCCCCCACTACCCCCGTATTATCTTTGTTTTATGACATTCAACATCTTCTGGATCGGCAGCATCTCCCGTCACCGAGGAACATACGTCTGCATTCTCTGAGTTCTGATGCACTAGAGTCGACCATCAGATTTGGTTTTGAAGCAGATCACTTATTTGGCACAAATTCTTTAGATCAAAATGACTCAACTCAACCTAGACGGACTTCATGCGTATCGTTCAATGTCATATTGGATTAGACGGCCAGAGTCGTGACCCACTGATACCTGTACCTGTACCACCCCCCCCCCCCCCCCCAATGAAGCGTGTGAAGCCGAACGCGGCTCAGAACTAGAGCCTGGCCTTTTGCCACACCGGCCTCTCAGGATCACATCTAATTAAAGTGTGTGTGTACATGTGTGTGCACGTGTGTGTGCAAGTGTTCCTTTGCGTTGTAAATAAAGCCCCAACTCTGATACCGGTTAATCTTAGGTAATTAATCTACTCTCATTCAAAGGGCTGAGATTGTCCGAGCCGTAATGTGGGGGACAAAGCGCCCTTTCAGCGGGCTTTGATCCTCAGATGGGATACGAGCCTCCCTTCATCTCCTGCTGCTGCTGTCAGCGGCGCCTTCTGAAGGACGCCCGCTCCCCGAGCGGAGAGGGCGAGAGAAGGAGGCTATTTGGTTAGCTTTGTGTGTGTTGGGCTGGGCTTTGTAAAGGTTGTGTCTGTAATATGATCGCTTTCAGTCCTAGCCACTTAAGGGAGCTTTAGCCGCCAAACAGTTATGGTTTTTAAATCGCGCTGACTGAAAAAACGATCTGCTGGAGAGCTACTCCCACTCCTCTCCCTCCTGCTGTATGTCTCGCCTTCTTTTCCGTGTTGTAGTTACTACTACACTGTAGTAGTAATACACTGTATAACTACTACACTGTAGTAGTACTACACTGTATTACTGCTACACCGTAGTAGTACACTGTATTACTACTACACTGTAGTAGTAATTACTACAGTGTAATAGTTACTCTACACTGTAGTAGTAATTACTACAGTGTACAGTAACTACTTCACAGTGGTAATTACCACTACAGTGCAGTAGTACTACAGTGTACTACTACAGTGTATTAGTACTACACTACTAGTACTACACTATAGTACTACAGTGTATTAGTACTACAGTGTAGTACTAATACATTGTAGTACTACACTGTACTACTACTACACTATAGTACTACACTGTAGTACTAATACACTGTAGTACTACAGTGTAGTACTAATTAGGGCCCGACCGATTCATCGGCCTGCCGATTTAATCGGCCGATTATAGCCTTTTTGAAAATAATCGACATCTGCCAAAAAGACGCCGATTACAACCGATTTTTTATTTTTTTATTATTATTTTTTTAAATGTTATTGCGCTTAGTATCCTGCAGATTGCGCTCCTACTCGCCTGGCTAACTAACAACTTTAGCTGGAGTAAAAAACAGGAGATTGAATTTTACCGTACAACATGAAAGCACGCTCGCTCAGGCAGCTGCGCGCTCACCTCACCAATGTAAACAAGACGCGTTGTTTGAGCATGTTGTGCCTGTTTTTCTAACCCTAACCCCTGAACATTATGACTGCTGATAGGATAAACATAAGAGAAATAAACACAGCATTGACACATAGGCCCCGCCCCCTGAACCAATGGGACCAAAACAGAGAGAAACCGGCTGACCAAGACATTACCTTATCTCCCCTCTAATAATGCACTCCTAAACACTTTATATGCTCTTTCTCGCTCTCTCTCTCGCTCTCTCGCACTCTCGCTCTCGCTCGCTCTCTCTCTCGCTCCCTCTCGCGCTCTCTCTCCTGGGCCCCTGGTAATTAGCATCTCATTACGTAGTAACGCCAACAGCTGATTGGCAAATTAAATGCCGTTTATTTAGCCGCCCCCATGCATTATGCATGCCTGTGTGTCTTTAACGTCTGCTCTTCATCAGGGCGGGGGCTGACCCCCCCCCCCCACCCCGCTGAAGGCTCTCTGGCGTTCCGCTGCGGGTGTGGGGGTGGACCTTCATGGGAGGGGGCGTGGCCTGAGGCATGGCCTTGTGGGCGGTGCTGACGGGGAGGTCGATCACACCCACTCATGCAGATCATGTGTGTGTGTGCTGCCGCTGATAAGATTGGGCTACAGACCCAAAAGGGGGGGGGGTAGAATCGACCGTTGTGCTCTGATGACGCCCCCCTCCCCTCCCCCCTCGCCCCCCTCACGGCAGAGCTACCCCCCCCACCCCCCACCTTTACTCTGAAAGGCATCAGATGGGAATAGCCCCCAGTCAGCAGCCACTCCGAGCCGCTGGCCGGAGATCAGGCAGGGAGGGGGCCATAAGGTGTGGGGGGGGGGGGCCGGGGTCAGGTTTAATGATGCTTCAAAAGGAACTATTAAATAGAATTAGTGTTCCACCACTAGATGGCAGCCCGACCCCCTACCGCACTGGAACCAGGCAGCCTGCCTCGCAGGAGGGAGGCCGCAGGGCGAGAGCAGGTCCTTCTCTGGCTGATACGTTCCTCTGGTGTTCTGGGGGACGTATGTAAATACTGGGGCCGCAAATGTGTCCTTGAGGATTCTGTTGCCTTCGGGTCTTCGGCCAAATCAGCGTTCTGGTTCAGGGGCGGGGGGGCTAACATTAGCCTCCCAGCCGCCTTTGACACCATGAATGATGGGCCAGCTCCCGTCCCTCGGCCTGCGGTTCCGTGTCCTCCCAGCGGGGGGCACTTGTGAGTCAAGTAGCAGCTGGCGTTTCCCTTATGAAGTGATTGTAAGTGAGGCAATCATACATGTTGAAGAGGACATGCTTGAGCCTGGACAATTAAATTATTGACTCATTTGTATACGGTACTTCCAGGTTTGAATCCATCGTATTTTCCAGTTCATCCAAGTTTATCGAAGAAGCATAATTAAACAAACTGTCCCGTAAACTTATAATCCTGAAAAAAAAAAGAAGAGTGAACTAGGATTCTGGTACAGAAACCTTTACCCACTCCTTATTGATATTTATTTATGTGTTCATGGATACCATAGTTATCGTCTGAAAACCAGATCAATTACGCCACTCAATTCTCCAGGGTAAGTATAGATGAGGCACATCAAGGCTGAATTCCCCTCCTCTATTTATCCACAAGGAGAAATAACATCTGATCAGGTAATTCCTCAAAGTATTGGCCATTACTACTTGAAGAAAACCAAAGTGTAGTTTTGTATGCAGATACTTGTTCCTTGCTCATCGGTCCGTATCGCTGTAGGCCCGTATCGCTGTAGGCCCGTCAGGTCTGAGCGTAGAACTACGCCTCATTGGGGTTACAGAAGGCCCTCTCAGGCTGAAGTCTCCAGGCAGAAGGGGAGCTAGTCTACAGACACTCAGATACTTTAACCATTGGGAGCTTCACTTTAAACATGCTTTTAATTTCACCTCAAAACCCCAATCAATTAAATGTTCTGGTTTCGAGGTGTTCTTTTTTAAAATGTGTATTTTATAATAGCAATAACTTAAAATGCACTTGATGAAGTATAGCTGGAGTCTTTGAACGGAATATTATTTGTAACATGCAACACCGTCCATCCGGTTATATTGTAAGCTCACATTTCGTGGCATTCCCTTCCTGTTTTTTTATTGTTTCTGTTAAACAAAACAGCCATAGCTTAAGACATCAGGGGTCTCATTTATAACCGTTGCGTACGCACAAAACGGGGCTGAAAGTGGCATACGTAACTTTCAACGCCAAGTTTGTGATCTATAAAAAACTAACTTGACAGGAGAATGTGCGCAGCCCTAAGCGAACTCTGACCCATGCGTACGCATGGTTTGGAGGAAAAGGAGAATTAGGCCCCGTTCACACAAAGCCGATTTCATGGCGAAACCGCAAAGGTATTGTACGGTTCGGCCTTCCGTACACACGAAGCTGGCGAATCCGCTGACCGAAACCGCAAACTTCTGAAACCACCCTCGGGGGTGGTTTCAAATCTACCCGGTTTGGTTTTGGATTCGTGTGTACGCCTGAAACCGACTGAAACCGTAAACCATGACGTCATCGCCCCACCCCTCGACCTCCTAGCCAATGGCTCTTAAGCCCGCGGAGTCTCAGAAATCACATGCGAGCCTGCGCATAAGGGCAGCCTTTATGCCTATGCCTTTATGCGCATGCTCGCCTCTTCTTCTTATTTCATTTCTTCTGGATTTCTGTACCAGAAGCAGCGCCCCTTATGGGCCTGGAATGTGTACTACAGCGTTTCTACAGATCTACCCGGTTTCGCTTGGCCTCTCTTTACGGAGATACTTCGAAACCGGATAGATCGAAACCGTAACGGTTTCGCCCGTTTCGGCTTCGTGTGAACGGGGCCTTAGCGACACAGACGTGAGGTGGGGAAGTTAGACTGAAGACATGAAGAGTGAGCACAACGATTATGTTTTATCATCGCCCTTCATAAGTTTAATTTCAACCCGTATCATGCGTTAAATCTATGTAATCAGAATAATTTAAGTGAACTGCGTCATTTCTCAGTTATAACTCCAGGAAACATCTTCTTGGAATCAAAATGAAAATTCTAAATCTAAATTCTCTATATTTTATCCCGTCACTCCATACTGTCCAGTGACGGTGCGACTGCATGGAATAAAGCATCTGTCCAACATGGGTCAACAACATAATATTTTTATGTCACACTGCAAACACACAATCAAATGTCAATTAAATCCCAAGTGTGGAAATCGAAGCCACATATTCCTCATCACAATCGTTATATTATTGTCCGTTCCTCTTGATGCTTTTCATGACAAATCAGGCTTCAAAAAGGGCTTATGTTCAAGAACATTTTACTTGGGTGATTACAACTGATTATCCAAGGTGTTCTCGGTCAGTCTTATTACCGTAACCCTATATATACAGCGGTGAGCCTCTTGCGTAATGCTGCACCATAGCACTACTGGAACTGCTGGCGGACCATGCAAATGAGGATTCGGAGGGAGAGGGTCTTCAGGGGCCATAACGATTTATTGGTACATAAAAATATGTACCTTTAGGCAGACCACTTCTCTTTTAACCCTGGGACTGTGCGCTCCGTGCCACTGACAGAGTTCACTGCTGCAGCAACATGTTGCTACTCACTCTGCTTTTTGTTGTTAGTGATCCCAATCCGGTGACCGCCGAACAAAACAAATTTTCGGGCCTCCACCTCACCCACGAAGTGTCTCCACTTCAACCTTTTTTGCTTTTCTCAGTCCTTCTGCCATTGTTTCCGACAGGACATAATACTTGCATCTGAATGTGTTTTATATGCAGATCGTATTCATGAGGTCGTTTGCATTGACCATTTATGGTTAAAAAGGGGCGTGTACAGGGCGGAACGTGAAGCTGATTCAGCTGCGCACACTTGTAGGCACTCTGTGATTTATAAAGCAAAGATTGCTTAGAGGTGTGCGTACGCAGGGTTCTATAAGTCTGAATATTTTTTGGCGCACGCAAAACTTGTCTTTTGGGCGTACGTACACTTTTAGTAACGATCCCACGCACAGTTTTCTAAATGAGACCCCAGATATCCACAGCTTCCTCTAAGGACTTCCACTCACTGGGAGTAAGGGGAGTGTAGCATGGGGAGTTGTTCATGTTTCCTGCTCATATCCATCCATCCCGCCTGCCGTGGCCAGCACTTGTGTGTGTGTGTGCGTGTGTGCGTGTGTGCGTGTGTGCGTGTGTGCGTGTGTGTGCGTGTGTGTGCGTGTGTGTGCGTGCGTGCGTGCGTGTGTGCGTGTGTGCGTGTGTGCGCGTGTGCGCGTGTGCGCGCGTGTGTGCGTGTGTGTGTGTGTGCGCTGCGTGGGGCGTGGCCGCTGAGGCTCGACGATACGATGCAGAGCATGAAATTAGCAGCGGCTTCCCAGCAGGGCGGCGAGAAGCGCTGTCTCCCCCCCCCCCCCATCCCCCCACCGCATCCTCTCCTCCCCCACCCCCCACCCCCCACCCCCACCGCATCCTCTCCTCCCCCACCCCCCACCCCCACCGCATCCTCTCCTCCCCCACCCCACCCCTGTCTCCCCCCCCCCCATCCCCCCACCGCATCCTCTCCTCCCCCACCCCCCACCCCACCCCTGTCTCTCCTCCCCCCCACCGCAACCTCTCCTCCCCCACCCCCCACCCCACCCCTGTCTCTCCTCCCCCCCCACCGCAACCTCTCCTCCCCCACCCCCCCACCCCACCCCTGTCTCCCCCCCCCCCCTCCCCATCCCCCCACCGCAACCTCTTCTCCCCCACCCCCCCACCCCACCCCTGTCTCCCCCCCCCCCACCCCCACCGCATCCTCTTCTCCCCCACCCCCCCACCCCACCCCTGTCTCCCCCCCCCCCCATCCCCCCACCACATCCTCTCCTCCCCCACCCCCCCACCCCACCCCTGTCTCCCCCCCCCCCATCCCCCCACCACATCCTCTCCTCCCCCACCCCCCCACCCCACCCCTGTCTCCCCCCCCCCATCCCCCCACCGCATCCTCTTCTCCCCCTCTCCCCCCCCCCCACCCCACCCCTGTCTCCCCCCCCCCCTCCACCCCACCCCTGTCTCTCCTCCCCCCCCCACCACATCCTCTTCTCCGTTACCGTGTTTTATTGTTCAAACTATTCCAATAAATTCATGTTAAAAAACCAAACTCTACATAAACCGACACACAAACTCACACACATCCGACGCACGCACGCGCATGCACACACACTGCCCCCCCCCCTCCTCCTCTGTCATGTTGGGGGGGGAGCCCTGAGCTGAGGAATGAGCCAATCACAGCGGTCCGAGTAATAGATGGCCCATGTTCATACTGCGTGAACCCAACCTTCAGTCTCAAAACAATGGCAGCAGATGATAGTATATTATCCCCCCCAGCCCCCCCCCCAGTTTCCCACAATGCTTTGTGTCACTCCCGTTTAGCATTCACTATCCGCACTAGCATACTAAGCTAATAAGGCTAGCTTCCCCAGTTCATTAGTGAGACGTAGCACCGCGTGTTCAGTGATGGAGGTTAGATGTTCCAATGTCTTTAGATGAATTCCCTTCGTCAGATTATTCAACATTTTAAATTGATTTGTAGATCAGTTGATATTGCTGATAAAACACCAGCCAGTGGGTCTAGGATCCGGTCATATGAGTCCATCCTCACGGTCAGTGTTCCCTTATTGACTCGTGGTGCAGAAGAGGAGGTGAGGGTCCTCCCGGTGTGACGGGGGAACACCGTTCAGCCCGACCGCGTGGGCCACGTGCTCCTCCAGGTGATCCAGCCTGCATCGGTTATCTGGAGGATAGGCTTGAACAACTCCCCGCCACCATCACCACCACCCCTTATCACCACCACCACCCCGTTATCACCACCACCACCCCGTTATCACCACCACCACCACCACCCCGTTATCACCACCACCCCTTATCACCACCACCACCACCACCAACACCCCTTATCACCACCACCACCACCACCACCACCCCGTTATCACCACCACCACCACCACCACCCCGTTATCACCACCATCACCACCACCACCCCGTTATCACCACCACCACCACCACCACCACCCCTTATCACCACCACCACCACCACCTTAAAATGACACCAGTTATGATTAGTTTAAGGGTCAGGCTCTATCAGGGTCATGTTTAAGGGGTTGGGTTTGTTTTAAGGGTTTGGTGCTAGGGTTTTAATGTCAGTTTTATCATTTAAGGATAGTGTTTCTTCTGAATGTAAGACTTCAGAGGTAGGATTTTGGGTCTAGGGTTTGGTTTTAGGGTGACGATGGCCTATTTGTAGGAGGTTTGAGGGTTTTGCTGCTTGGTCGAGGCTTCGCTCTATAGAGTCAACTGCAAGGCTAACCTAGGAAAGAAAATCAACAAACGAATTGGTCCATTTTTCAGAGATTAAATATTAATTGAGAAAGCAATGGATGATTTTTCTATTGTAGTGGGTAATTAAACGAGAATTCACTGAGTGTAAATCGGGACCCCTAAGTGAGGACCACTAATCAAGATTAAAATTGACCCATAATCAATAATATCCTCATAGCACCGGTGATATCCTCGGCTCACCGGGGACACTGATTGATTGTTCCTTTCACACCATCGCAGACCTACAGTCATCATTGTGGAGGGGAATCCTATGTAAACCAAGATATTTTTTATATTTTCTAATTTGAGGACTATACCACCCCCCCCGTGGTAGTAGGCTTTTATTTGTTTTCAATCACTGATCTTTCGAACAAAAACTCTTGCTCAGCTTGATGAAGATGGGAAATACAATAACATTTATTATTTGCACGCACACACACACACCACACACACACACACACACACACACACACACACACACACACACACACACACACACACACACACACACACACACACACACACAGAGAGAGTAGGGAGAATTCCCGGTGGGCCGGTAACGTTTCGGGGGCTGTAGGGCTGACAACTGCGGGATAAAAATATTGCGTTTATAAAAGTTCCTTGCGGCGCCGTCCGGCCGCCTGAGCTGTGCGCCCGCAACCTCTCACTCACTCAACAGACGCAACACTCACAAACTGTCAACCTCTCTCTCACTCAACAGACGCACCACTAACAAACTGTCAGCATCGCAAGTCGAATTGTCTAGAGGGGAGTAACCTCCCGAAGTGGTACAGCCCAGGTGGGCCTCGAACTGCGATTGGTCAGAAAGACGTTGCATCTAATCACAACATTGAACTCTCGTGCACGCTCAAACAGAGTGACGCACTGTTGTTTTGTTTCTGCTGTAGCTAGATCCGGTATGGTATTGTAGTTTTTCTAACGTGACTAGTTGTTGCTAGACAACAGGTGAAAAAACGACTACGTTTGCCAAGCTAAAAGACCGTTAATCGCGCAATGTATATATTTTTTAATTAATATTGGTTTGCGTTAAACTGACAGCACTAATTTATATATATATATATATATATATATATATATATATATATATATATATATACTACTTACGATGGCAGTTTAGCAGCACCAGAGAAAGGGGTCGAGTCTAGACACCTAGTGATTCAAATATATATTTTAAAGTCCATATTTATCTTTGAACGAGGCCAACGCGACTCCAGAAACAAACAATGACTTGTATCACAACGTGGGGATGTTGAGGAGCGTGTTGACCAGGAAGCTCGTGGCGTTGTCCATTTAACGGCGAGTCCAGCCGACGGTTCAGCAGAGGGCGTCACTCTGGTGTCACTACAGCCGTGATGGACCACGCGCCCCGGGTCCAAACGGCCGCCAGTACCCAGTAGCAGAGCTGGTTCAGTAGCCGATTTATAATCGCAATTCAAATTTATGGTCAATAATCGATTTTTTTTAAAAAAGAAAATCGATTATCTATGTATTTTTTTTAATGGCAGCATGGCAGCATGCACTGAAAAAGGTGAGCGTTTAGAGTGTGTAGAGTTTGCCTAAAGTCTGTGGCAACGATATTTTACCTTTGTTAATCATTGTTAATTTTCAAATAAAATCCAAACTTAAAAAATATATATATTAGTCATTTATAGAAAAATAAATCGATTCAAATCGATTATCGCGTTTCGTTTGGACAGTTCTGAGATGTTATTTTCGGGCTAAATGGCCCAGCCCTTCCCATGCAGCAAGGTCAGGCTCTGGTATCCCTTTCAGATATCAGTATATTTATTTCACCACTTCGATATGAAGGCATAAACAAACATGCAGAAGCCATTTTGCAACCGCAAAGTGTGTTTCCATTTAATAATTTGTGTAAAATCTAAATTTGAGTAGCTTCTCAAAAAGTTTGAGTGCTGCACAAAGTTATTCCAACTGGAGAGAGTGCAGAGTGCAGGCCATAGGAAATCACCAATACAACGTCCGTCCACTAGGGGGTGCTCACGTCCCACAAGTAACACGTTGAAACTAACCCCCCTGTTTTCTAACCTTTTTATACATTTTATATAAGTTTGCGATAGAAACAGTGCATTACCCTCTAACGTGGTAAGGCATTTTTGTATCTTTTAATATCGACTCAAATCTGCAAGCTTACACAAACTTGGTGGCAGAGGACTTGGAAGACGAAGTACACCAATAATCTGCTTTAAGAAAGATAAAACACAGGTCAGTTTTAACCGTTACAGATTTCCTCCTTAGCATGGAGGGCATTTGGGAAAAAAAGCATCATACAACAATTTCTTATTTTCTTTTTACAAGCTTTTATTTATTGTGGCTGGTTTCTACGGTACAGCTGTGAGCGGCCATCTTGAGGGCGCAGTGGGTGTGAGCCTGGCGTTGACCTCAACCCCTTAAAGATGAGTGCATGTTCCCATGCTCATATCCCAGCTCCTTCAAAGGCAGCGCACCCAAGCATGCTGCACACATAGCCTGGGCTTGAAAGCTTTCTCAGACTTTCAATGACTTTAAGGAAATTGTTAAAACAGAAATTATTCAGATTTGTTTTACAATGGTTCTCCTATTATATTTTATGTATATATTTTTTTCTTCTTCAAGGTCATCCAAGTGACAAATGTCTGACCCTCTGTCCTCGGCTCACCCGACCTCCCCGTGTCTTCGTGAAGTCCTCCTTCTCAGTGAAGGCCTCATGTTAGAGATGAAAACCAAACTACAAAATGTAGTCAAAGGAGCATCGCCACCATTTGTCTAATCACGTCGCGTTCACGTTTCAAAGGTCAAATCCATTTAAATGAGTGACGGTCCTCATTCGTTGGCCACTTTGTTGGAAACCAAATCATTTTAGTCTGATTCCATATCAGGGATCACTATAGTTCAGAGAAGCAGTGTAGTGGCAGTAGTAGTGGTAGTATTCTCTATAACTGATTTCATACTCATGCAACTGGGATAGTATCAGCCCGATGTGAAATTCCCCATGATGTGGACATTCTAATAATTGGTTTTCCCATTGGGATTAGCATTCTTCTTGTTGACCATGATCCCTATAATTGTGCACATTCCAGTTTCTGATTCCACATCGTGCTCTTGCCCCTGAAGCAATGTCAAACGGTACCTATTGAAACAATCATTACTCGTATGCGCAATGTGTGCAATGTGTGTGTGTGTTTACGAGACTGCGAGTGTGTGTGTGCCTGTGCGTTTTGGCAGAAAACCTCTATGTGATGGTAGAAGGCATATAGGGATGTGTCTTTATTGGCAACCTGCATTTGCAACCATTGTCTTCCAACCGTGTGTGTGTCTGTGTGTATCTGAGCACACGTCAGTGTGTGTTTGTGTATATCTGTGTATCTGCCCGCTTGGGCGTGTAGGTTTGCGTATATGTTTGTGTATATGTGTGTGTGTGTGTGTGTGTGTGTGTGGGCAGGTGTGCCAATCGGTGTGGGGATGGTTATTTTAAATTGAGTTCTAGGTGCCCACAGGCTGGCTTGTGATGTGATGTATTTGTGTGTGTGTGTGACTGTGTATGTGACTGTGTGACTGTGTGTGTGTGACTGTGTGTGTGACTGTGTATGTGACTGTGTATGTGACTGTGTGACTGTGTGAGTGGGACTGTGTGTGTGTGACTGTGTGTGTGTGACTGTGTGGCTGTGTGTGGGTGTTAGAACGCGTATGCACGTGTAGCTTACACAGGGTGTTGCCGCACCACAAACACGAACATGTGTCGACCGTGCACTAAATGGGCTTTGCTCCTTGGAGTCGTCTCATTGGTGGGTTGAGGCAGCGAGGCGGTGGGTGGCGGCCGACACCGGCCTATCACAGGGTACCACTCCACCCGATCCCCTTTTTTCATTTTGAAGTGGCATTGCCATGGCAACGTTGTTCTCAAGCTGTGACACTGCCTCTGGTGGACGAGAGAGAGAGAGAGAGAGAGAGAGAGAGAGAGAGAGAGAGAGAGAGAGAGAGAGAGAGAGAGAGAGAGAGAGAGAGAGAGAGAGAGAGAGAGAGAGAGAGAGAGAGAGAGAGAGAGAGAGAGAGAGAGAGAGAGAGAGAGAGAGAGAGAGAGAGACTCTGCTGAAGACCTGTGTGTTCGGAGTGTTCAGCCCAGGGCGGCTTGGAGCCGATGTCTTCTGATCGCTATCAGAGCCTGGGATGCAGATGTCTACATCCCACCTCAGTGGGATCTAACCGTTTGAGCTAGGTGGCATTTGTGCGGTAGACATATTTCACCTTTCCTCTTCGTTCTTCTCCTCCCCCTTCTCTTTCTGTGTCTCATCCCCATTCGTCTCCTCTCCTCTCCCCTCTCTCCTCTCCTCCCCTCTATTCTCCTCCCCCTCCTCATCCTGCATCCTATCTCCTCTCCACTCCTATCCTCTCCTCTCTTCTCCTCATATATCCTATCATGTCCTCTCTTTGCTACTCGTATCTCTTCTACCCTCACCATTCTCCTCCCTCCTCGCCTCTCTCCCAGCATTTCCTCCTCTCCTCTCCTCTCCTCTCCTCTCCTCTCCTCTCCTCTCCTCTCCTCCTCTCACCTCACCTCACCTCACCTCTCCTCTCTACTCTCCTCTCCTCTCCTCTCCTCTCTCCTCTCCTCTCCTCTCCTCTCCTCTCCTCTCCTCTCCTCCTCTCCTCTCCTCTCTCCTCTCCTCTCCTCTCCTCTCCTCTCCTCTCCTCCTCTCTCCTCTCCTCTCCTCTCCTCTCCTCTCCTCTCCTCTCTCCTCTCCTCTCCTCTCCTATCTTGTTCTCTCTCCTCTCTGGTAAAGTCTTCTCCCCTCATTTCCTCTCGCTGTTGGAAAGCGTGGAGGGGTAATGTGAGAGCAGCCCTGATTGGTGGAGGGGTAATGTGAGAGCAGCCCTGATTGGTGGAGGGGTAATGTGAGAGCAGCCCTGATTGGTGGAGGGGTAATGTGAAAGCAACCCTGATTGGTGGAGGGGTAATGTGAGAGCAGCACTGATTGGTGGAGGGGTAATGTGAGAGCAGCCCTGATTGGTGGAGGGGTAAC
The DNA here is from genome assembly GCF_902167405.1 of Gadus morhua. Taxonomy (NCBI): domain Eukaryota; kingdom Metazoa; phylum Chordata; class Actinopteri; order Gadiformes; family Gadidae; genus Gadus; species Gadus morhua. Next base: position 24,707,355 of record NC_044052.1, read on the forward strand.
GTGAGAGCAGCACTGATTGGTGGAGGGGTAACGTGAGAGCAGCCCTGATTGGTGGAGGGGTAACGTGAGAGCAGCCCTGATTGGTGGAGGGGTAATGTGAGAGCAGCCCTGATTGGTGGAGGGGTAATGTGAGAGCAGCCCTGATTGGTGGAGGGGTAACGCGAGAGCAGCCCTGATTGGTGGAGGGGTAATGTGAGAGCAGCCCTGATTGGTGGAGGGGTAATGTGAGAGCAGCCCTGATTGGTGGAGGGGTAATGTGAGAGCAGCACTGATTGTCAGTTGAAGGCTTCTTATTTCAGTGGCGAATCGATGTCATATCTGTCTGTGTCCTGATTTGAAGATCTGAGTGGCAGCATCACGCTCAGTCACCCTCATCCATGTGGAAGGACAGACTCAGTAGGCCAGGGCCCAAGTCAAATCAGAACGTATTTGCTATTGGTTAGATTCCATACACGTGGGACACTGTATTGATTAACTCATCATATTGATGGGTAGGGGACGGGGTTCCATCCTGTAGTCCGACTATAGGGCAACCCAGACACAAGCCCCAAAAGCATGTCTCTGAATTCACCGTCAGCCATTTCTGATCGAAGCTTCTGCTCAATGTCCAGACAGCAGATAGAGTCGCGTGAATCACAAGGTCAGAATAATGTAACCAAACCTTCCCTCCCAAGATACAGAACTGAGACACACAGAAGCTCTCCAGTCCCAGATACTCTTGAATCACAATGGACTGTAGATTTTACCTGCCTGTTCGTTTTGACGCATGATGTTTTAGCTTTTAATTTAAAGTTATAAATATTAAGGTGACTTTTTAAATATTTTCTTATTGTACATAGCATGAGTCATTCGATGATGGATGATGGAAGATGATTATTTTATGCTGTCTTTATGGACATGCCATAATGCTGAAATAAAACTAAACTAAATATGGGGAACAGAATAAATGATCTTAGCATACAAACCGTATGATTTACGAAAAGAAAAGCTAAAGAAAACAGAGAAAAACACTGTTTTGCCCAGTCACAGGGACAACACTGAAACAGTGTCATGAGGCTGAGAGGCCTCAGCCAGCGCTCTGGAACCCACCGTGCCCTCCCCCTCCCTCTATTGTCATCATCATCACCCTCATCATCATCATCAACCACATCATCATCGCCTAGGCGACCGTGATCATGTCAGAAGGTCCCCACAGGAGAGTCAGTTTTACGTTACCGTGTGTGTGTGTGTGTGTGTGTGTGGGAGGGGGGGGGGGGGGGGGGGTCAGAGAGGTTAAGGGGAGCTCATTTCCCGGACTCTTTATGGGGGGTCTCTGGAGACCGCTGCTCTTCATAAGCATGAACGAGTCCAGCTGGTTGTAACCGGACTGAGGGGACATGTCCCAGCTCTCACACACACACACACACACACACACACACACACACACACACACACACACACACACACACACACACACACACACACACACACACACACACATGTACGCACACACACACACACACATAAACATGTACGCACGCACGAACGCACGCACACACACATATAAACATGTGCACACAAACACACACATATGCTGTGCACACACACACGCACGCACACAGCCATGCCAAGCTAATTCAGACCCAGGAAGGAGGTGTGGTGGACCTCTCATCTGCCCTCTCTGCATCAGCCCGTAGAGGACGGCTCGTTGGCTACAGTGAGGGCCGGTTCTGTGTCTGCACTTGCAATCCCTGGGCTGCATTTGTTCAGTTTTATCTTCTGGCTGTCGTGGTGTCTTCAGAAGTTTGGTTTTATACCTTGTAAGGGGAGAATTGGACTATGAGTCATAACATGTTATTTTTCTTCTATCGTTTTCTTTGTATACCTGGTGCTATTTCTTTTCCAATTATTATTTTAGTTTGGATGACCGAGCACAAAGATTGAACTGGCTCTCTGCCCTTGGAGGTTCAGAATGGGTTCAACTATTCAACATTTTTGTCTACAAAGTGCTAGAATGCTCCTTAATGCTGGTTAAATGTCAATTGCCTCCATGATATCAACCAATTAGTCATTTAATTCTGGTTGAGTTATCCACTGAGCTTTAAGCACTGAAGTGTGAGAGTCCGTTCTCTGGAAGACTTTCATTGAACTGATTATTATTGCATATTGTACATGAATTCTCTGTCTCTTCTTTTATCTCTCTCGTTCTCTCGTTCTCTCGTTCTCTCTCTCTCTCGTTCTCTCTCTCTCTCTCTCTCTCTCTCTCTCTCTCTCTCTCTCTCTCTCTCTCTCTCTCTCTCTCTCTCTCTCTCTCTCTCTCTCTCTCTCTCTCTCTCTCTCTCTCTCTCTCTCTCTCTCTCTCGTTCTCTCTCTCTCTCTCTCCTCTCTCTCTCTCTCTCTCTCTCTCTCTCTCTCTCTCTCTCTCTCTCTCCCCCCCCCTCTCTCCCCCCCCCCCCCCCCCCCCAGGTCCACCTGCGTTCTGCGGAGCGGTTGCGGTCCCTCTGCTGTGCCAACCGGGGGACGTTCATCAAGGTGGGGCAGCACCTGGGCGCCCTGGACTACCTGCTCCCCGGGGAGTACACCTCCACCCTGAGGGTGCTGCACAGCCGCGCGCCCCAGAGCAGCATGGACCAGATCCAGCAGGTCATCAGGGAGGACCTGGGCAAGGAGGTGGGCGGTGTGTGTGTGTGTGTGTGTGTGTGTGTGTGTGTGTGTGTGTGTGTGTGTGTGTGTGTGTGTGTGTGTGTGTGTGTGTGTGTGTGTGTGTGTGTGTGTGTGTGTGTGTGTGCGTTGACTCATTGTGTGTGTATCTGTGTGTGGTTCTGGCCCGGTCCCCACCTTGCAGCAACTCATCTGACGCCCTCTGCATGACCAGAAGGACGTACTCATTCATCTGCCAATGGCGTTATATGAATGTGGATCAAAGTTATCCAATTGTTGTATGTGGCTTTTTATCCAGGGGTGCCTGAACATTTTGAAACGCCCATAAAGATCTAAACTCTCGGTGAATGGGTCCGGTCTTGGTTGGTTCTGTCTGGTTTTGAATTCATCTTCTTCTTCTCAGTGTGGGCAGCCTAGGTGACCTGGCTGCATCGCTGCCTCCCACTGGTCAGAAACAACATTGCATTTGCGAACAGAGATGATGTCCGTCTTGTGGGTCCATGAGTCGCGTGTGAAGAGGCATTCTGACGCCAGGGTTGAGCTGACGAGAGCGGAGCTGGTTGGATCGTGTGTGTTGACCAGATGAGGGCAGGAGCCAGTGTCTGCTGGGTTAAGGGTAGTACGGTTCGTCAGAACAATGGACCCTCTTTGCTTCAGTGTTTGTGTTTGGCGGTGCCTGTTTACCGTGGTTTGGTCCTGGGTGATGTTTAGCTGTGGTTGCTATAACGACGTTGTCGCCCTGTGTTTGTTGGAGAGCTGCTGTTCCCGTGGCAGGTGAGCAGGCTGGCCGTAGAGCCGGGACTCGCTCCAGTGGGGCGACAAACAGCCGGCGGGCCCCTGACCAAGCCCTCCTTTAATGCAGAGCACTTCAGGTTCCTGGTTCTCTGTTTATTCACCGCTGATTCACTCACACTCAAAACAACCGAGATCCCCTTTCCGCTACAAGAGGCCACCAGAGCAGCGACAGTGTTGTGGCTCGTCTGCGACTGCCTTGCTCGTCCGACGGGGACATGATGTGAGCGGGGAGAGGTACAGGAGGCCGCATGCAGGCTGGCCTCAGATGATCCGCAGTCCACAGCTGTACACGCGCTGCGTGTACGCATCCAGCCGGCTCTCTCTGGAAAGCCGGTTGTTATGACAGGGCTCTCAGAGGCCGGCTGAGACGAGGTAATTGTTGTGTTATTCTGGGATACTCAGCTTTGCTCCCGTTTCCTTCAGGAGCTGTGTGAGGGGTGTGTGTGTGTGTGAGGGGTGTGTGTGTGTGTGTGAGGGGTGTGTGTGCGTGTGAGGGGGAGTGTGTGCGTGTGAGGGGGAGTGTGTGTGTGTGTGTGTGTGTGTGCGGGGGAGTGTGTGTGTGTGTGTGTGTGGGGGGGGGGGGGGTCTGCCTCTGTGTGTATGCAGGGTTTATTTGTGTGCACGTGGAAGCGTGTGCTTCATCATTTTTGTGTGCGTGCGTGTGTGTACTTCTCATTATGTTCCCAAAGCGGCGTGGGGCCTGTCATGGTGAGATGGGTTCAGTGCAGCCGAACAGCGCCGACTCCACCCCGGTGGTGTAGAGCGGGACAGCGGGCCGGGGGAGAACGCACAGTGTGGACCCCTCTGATCAAATACAAGATCACTAACCAGATGATGTCACCCATAGTCCCTCCAGAAAGTCCACTGGCGCAAAACGATTAACACTGGAGTCTGCCCAGAGCCCAACCCGGGTCAGGACCCCGAGACCACCGGACCCTTACCCGGGTCAGGACCCCGAGACCACCAGACCCTTACCCGGGTCAGGACCCCGAGACCACCGGACCCTTATCCGGGTCAGGACCGCGAGACCACCGGACCCTTACCCGGGTCAGGACCCCTAGACCACCGGACCCTTACCCGGGTCAGGACCCCTAGACCACCGGACCCTTACCCGGGTCAGGACCCCTAGACCACCGGACCCTTACCCGGGTCAGGACCCCTAGACGACTGGACCCTTACCTGGGTTAGGACCCCTAGACGACCGGACTCTTACCCGGGTTAGGACCCCTAGACGACCGGACCCTTACCCGGGTCAGGACCCCGAGACCACCGGACCCTTACCCGGGTTTGGACCCCTAGACCACCGGACCAACGCACATCTTTCAAGTTGGTCCTAATGTAAGATTGAAAGGTATGGATCCCATATTCTAGAGACATATTGTACACGTTAACATGTTAATATGCAGTCCGTTGTCTCGTTGTTGGTAGTCCGTTCATCAATCACTATCTTCTGTGTCAATCTCAATCCACACAAGGAGGTAAACGAACTCAAGGTAATTATGAGTTAAGAAGTGATAATCCATCACGTGGTTCTCAAATGTTATATTGCTCACTTGGTTGAATAACCGTTATGTTGTAATGAGAATGTTAACCCTCACCGGGAAAACTACCGTAACCTGGTTACTCCCCCTTAACCAGGAGTAGCCAAGCATGTCAACACACTCATGATTGGTGACATGGGACTGAAAATGGAGAATCCTTATAAGCGGGTCATTTAAATCAATGGTGAAAGGGTTAGGCCGTCTCCAAGATGAAGAGCACAGTGGGGAGAACATGAACCCGGACGGAGGCCGTCCTGCGGGCTGCCGGGCTCCTAGTCCCCTCAGAAGCAGTAGAATGAAGCTTCCCCTTGGAACCAATAACACACTATGTTGCTGCATACATTTCACACACACAAACGCACACACACGCACACACATTCAGGCGCACACATTAACGTGTGCAAACTGGTGTGTGACACAACCACAGAATAAACCCTTGTAGCTAGTTTGGTTAGTTCATTAATAGTGCATCATGTTGGCACAAAACGTCACCCTGTGTGTGTGTGTGTGTGTGTGTGCGTGGGCTGGGCGATATGGGTCAAAAGGAATATCTCGATATTTTTTTACTATATCTCGATACACGATATATATCTCGATATATTTTGAATCTCCTCTAGAGCACATCATAAATGCTCGATTCAACCATGTCTGGCATAATGTTACGTCAGTAATAATTCTAGTATTCCTGAAATATAAATCTGCATGTAGATTACATGAAACAACATATTGTTTAAACTCATTAGTGCTTTGTATTGGAACAATTTAGAACTTGCACATAAGAAAAGGAAAATCACAGCAAGTTAGATTTACCAACACAGCATTTATTCAAACCGTTAATTGTTTATTAACTGTTAATAATAATTATTATATATACACTGCCGGACGACGGATCCAATGCTATTCTTTTTCAAAACCAAATCCTCAGTTTCCATCCTTTTTTCTCTCTCTGGCTGTTCTCACTCACCGGTCGGAGGTACACACACCTACAGCAGCGCGCCGTCCAGACTACGTCACACACGCGCGTCCATGAGAATCTCGCGGACTCGCAACGGGCGGGGGGAGTGAGTGTGTTTGTGCCATTGCATGTCTTTACCTTTTGTGGAGGAGGGAGAGACGTCGGAGGCACACAGAACTTTTGGCCGTGATATTATACAATTATATTATATTATATACTATTATATATAGAGCTCCGGGAGTCGCAAACGGCAACAATCACTTTCTCCTCCATGCTGCAGTTCACCCCGGACTGCACTGCACTGAGTTTGACGGTTGAACGCTGATTGGCTGTTTACGTTAACTTACACATGTCACTCAGTGGCCACGCTGTTGAACGCTGATTGGCTGTCATCACGAGAAATTAAAATACATTTCAACTCGAGCGAATTTGTCGCGCCACAAATCCTTCGCGCTCGCCTGTGCACGGCGATAGTGTGGCGCGACAAATCAAAACTTGTTGCCGGTTTTCTCTCGCGAAGAATTCGCCCGATACGCGTCTTCGTTCACTTTATATGGGATTTTGTCGCCCCGTCGCATTTGGTGTGAACGCACAATGAGTATGCCGGCGGCGGCAAAAATAAACAGATTACGTGCCAATTTGTATTCGATGCTCGCGACAAGGGCATTTTATACTTCCCCTGGAGAACATCTCGCGATACATCGCATATATTCGATATATCGCCCAGCCCTAGCGTGCGTGTGCGTGCGTGTGTGTGTGCATGCGTGCGAGATTTGTTAAATATTTGCGTGAGTTATCACTTCTGGTTCAAAACACTTCCTACTTTGGTAATATGTCTGCTTGACAAGATGTCCTCAATGTTTGATTGTATTATATGACGCTACTGAAATTGGTCTAAACTAATTTGCTGTTACAATGCAGTGTCAGCACCCATTGTGTATATTCATATGCAGTATAATTAATCTAACAAATAGTATCCTCCTCATAAAGTAGACACGCGCGCAAAAACATACCTGACTGCTGGCCCATGGCCGTCCCACAGAGACCAAGGCCTCGCCAGTTCTTTTTTGTCCATATGGGACACACCCACACACACACGCACGCGCACACACAAATACACACAGTCACACACAAACACACAGTCACACAGTTTCCTATGTTTCATGTACACCGTTGGAGCCAGGGGCTTCGTTGACTCATTTTAAACATAATTTCCAGATCAGGTTGCATCCGTCTCCATACACTTTTACTTTTAATTCTTTTTTAAATGTTCTGCGTCTGCTTTTCCATCTCCACCTATGATGATTTTATTCAGATTCTCTGTATCGATCAGTTTCTCAGACGGGGACTAGTTGATGGAGAAGGGAAGGCCAGCTGCTGAGCCCCCCCTCCAGTGGGAGTGACAGCGAGTGTCAGCTGTACAGTACACGTCTCCCTTTATGGGGGGTATGAATTTGGTTTGATTTCTGACAATATCTGCTTGTGAATGATATCGCGCATGAAAAGGGCCCTAATTTAGCTCCGCTTCCCACCAATAGAGGCTGTGGGAGCCAATGACGTCCCCCCCCCCCCCCCCCCCCCCCCCCCCCACCCCCCTGCTTCGTTAGCTGGAGAAGAAGCGGCGCTGATGAGCCCTTAGCGCTCTGAGACACGTGGACGCCTTTCATTCCTCAGCATCCACTTCCTCTGAAGGGCTCACGTGTGTTCCTCTGGGCTCCTTTATAGGCCCTCTGATAGGCTCTCTGATCGGCTCGGGACCAGCGCTGGTTTCTCCTGTAGCTCTGAGGGGACCAGCGCTGGTTTCTCCTGTAGCTCTGAGGGGACCAGCGCTGGTTTCTCCTGTAGCTCTGAGGGGACCAGTGCTGGTTTCTCCTGTAGCTCTGTGGCGACCAGCGCTGGTTTCTCCTGTAGCTCTGAGGGGACCAGCACTGGTTTCTCCTGTAGCTCTGAGGGGACCAGCGCTGGTTTCTCCTGTAGCTCTGATGGGGACCAGCACTGGTTTCTCCTGTAGCTCTGATGGGGACCAGCGCTGGTTTCTCCTGTAGCTCTGAGGGAACCAGCGCTGGTTTCTCCTGTAGCTCTGTGGGGACCAGCGCTGGTTTCTCCTGTAGCTCTTAGGGGACCAGCGCAGGTTTCTCCTGTAGCTCTGATGGGGACCAGCGCTGGTTTCTCCTGTAGCTCTGAGGGGAGCAGCGCTGGTTTCTCCTGTAGCTCTGATGGGGATCAGCGCTGGTTTCTCCTGTAGCTCTGATGGGGATCAGCGCTGGTTTCTCCTGTAGCTCTGAGGGGACCAGCGCTGGTTTCTCCTGTAGCTCTTAGGGGACCAGCGCTGGTTTCTCCTGTAGCTCTGATGGGGACCAGCGCTGGTTTCTCCTGTAGCTCTGAGGGGACCAGCGCTGGTTTCTCCTGTAGCTCTGAGGGGACCAGCGCTGGTTTCTCCTGTAGCTCTGAGGGGACCAGCGCTGGTTTCTCCTGTAGCTCTGAGGGGACCTGCGCTGGTTTCTCCTGTAGCTCTGAGGGGACCAGAGCTGGTTTCTCCTGTAATTCTGAGGGGACCAGCGCTGGTTTCTCCTGTAGCTCTGATGGGGATCAGCGCTGGTTTCTCCTGTAGCTCTGAGGGGACCAGCGCTGGTTTCTCCTGTAGCTCTGATGGGGACCAGCGCTGGTTTCTCCTGTAGCTCTGAGGGGACCAGCGCTGGTTTCTCCTGTAGCTCTGAGGGGACCAGCGCTGGTTTCTCCTGTAGCTCTGAGGGGACCAGCGCTGGTTTCTCCTGTAGCTCTGAGGGGACCAGCGCTGGTTTCTCCTGTAGCTCTGATGGGACCAGCGCTGGTTTCTCCTGTAGCTCTGAGGGGACCAGCGCTGGTTTCTCCTGTAGCTCTGTGGGGACCAGCGCTGGTTTCTCCTGTAGCTCTGATGGGGACCAGTGCTGGTTTCTCCTGTAGCTCTGAGGGGACCAGCGCTGGTTTCTCCTGTAGCTCTGAGGGGACCAGCGCTGGTTTCTCCTGTAGCTCTGAGGGAACCAGCGCTGGTTTCTCCTGTAGCTCTGTGGGGACCAGCGCTGGTTTCTCCTGTAGCTCTGAGGGGACCAGCGCTGGTTTCTCTTGTAGCTCTGATGGGGACCAGCGCTGGTTTCTCCTGTAGCTCTGATGGGGATCAGCGCTGGTTTCTCCTGTAGCTCTGAGGGGACCAGCGCTGGTTTCTCCTGTAGCTCTGAGGGGACCAGCGCTGGTTTCTCCTGTAGCTCTGATGGGGACCAGCGCTGGTTTCTCCTGTAGCTCTGAGGGGACCAGCGCTGGTTTCTCCTGTAGCTCTGATGGGGACCAGCGCTGGTGAATGTGTTAATGTGCTGGTGGTGAATGTGGTGATGGTGAATGTGGTGGTGGTGAATGTGTTAATGTGATAGTGGTGAATGTGTTAATGCGCTGGTGGTGAATGTGTTAATGTGCTGGTGAATGTGTTAATGTCGGGCCCAGCCACCTGTCTGTTGCTGTTCTTTATCTGGTGTCTGGGTTCCGGTGCGTATTGAAATGCTGCTGAGCATTATGGGATGGAGGGTCTCAGGTGAATCCAATCCCCCGGTTGGCAGACTCTGTTCTGGGAGGCTGCCCTGTGGACACGCTCCCTTAGAGGAACCTGAACCCCTAATCCACCAGGCACCCCGATCCCCTCGGAGTGAAACAAGCCTTAAATATAAACCTCCACCCCCACCTCCACACCCTTCCACCTCCACCCTCCACCTCCACCCTCCACCTCCACACCCTCCACCTCCACCCTCCACCTCCACCCTCCACCCTCCACCCCCACCTCCACACCCTTCCACCTCCACCCTCCACCTCCACCCTCCACCTCCTCCACCTCCACCCTCCACCTCCACCCTCCACCTCCACACCCTCCACACCCTCCACCTCCACCCTCCACTTCCACCCTCCACCTCCACCCTCCTCCACCTCCACCCTCCACCTCCTCCACCACCTCCACACCCTTCCACCTCCACCCTCCACCTCCACCCTCCACCTCCACACCCTCCACCTCCTCCACCTCCACCTCCACACCCTTCCACCTCCACCCTCCACCTCCACCCTCCACACCCTCCACCTCCTCCACCTCCACACCCTCCACCTCATCCACCTCCACCTCCACACCCTTCCACCTCCACCCTCCACCTCCACCTCCACCACCTCCACCTCCACACCCTCCACCTCCACACCCTCCACCTCCTCCACCTCCTCCACCTGCACCTCCACACCTCCACCTCCACACCCTCCTCCTCCACCTCCACCTCCACACCTCCACATCCTCCACCTCCTCCACCTCCACCTCCACACCCTCCACCTCCTCCACCTCCACACCCTCCACCTCCACCTCCTCCACCTCCACACCCTCCACCTCCACCTCCTCCACCTCCACACCCACCACCTCCACCTCCACACCCTCCACCTCCACACCCTCCACCTCCACACCCTCCACCTCCACACCCTCCACCTCCACACCCTCCACCTCCACACCCTCCACCTCCACCCTCCACCTCCACCTCCACACCCTCCACCTCCACCTCCTCCACCTCCACACCCTCCACCTCCACACCCTCCACCTTCATACCCTATACTGGGACTTCTTATACCAGTGGTGGACCCCTACTGGGACTTCATATACCAGTGGTGGACCCCTACTGGGACTTCATATACCAGTGGTGGACCCCTACTGGGACTTCATATACCAGTGGTGGACCCCTACTGGGACTTCATATACCAGTGGTGGACCCCTACTGGGACTTCATATACCAGTGGTGGACCCAGGCATGAGATCCAGGAAGGGAACCACAATCATACTCAGAAGTTCTAGAATTGGTCCTCAATCTTAAACCTTCGCCTGTGATGATAGATTCTCTATTTCTGATGAGGTAAACAAATCCTGATCTTTATTTGACCAAAGAGACAATGGAAAGAAAATATTCCCTTTCCTACACTGAAAAATGATTTCCTATCGGGTGTATCTCTGTCTTTCTCTCCCCCTCTCTCCCCCTCTCTCTGTCTCTCTCTCCCCCTCTCCCTCTCTCCCTCTCTCCCTCTCTCCCCCTCTCTCTCTCTCTCTCCCTCTCCCTCCCACCCTCCTCCGCGCTGCCAGGCCACAGGGGCCATTTTGTTTGTGCCATAACTCATTTTTTGGGAGCGTCTGTCGTTGGGTAACCCGCCCCCTGGGCCCCCACCCACACCGCTCATTAGCATATTCATTAACTCCAGGGCTAGGGTTAGCCTAGCGGCCACCGGTTGCTCTGGCGTGGATGTGAGCCCCGGGCAGAGAGCCGGGACACAAAGGGGTGGGAGGAATGAGGGGTGTTTGTAGTTGTTGAACGAATGCTGAATGTTTTCCGTCCTGAAACGTGAGTCCATCCATCCTGAGAGCCGCGTCCTCAAAGGGGACCGCGTGTGGAACCGGAGCACGCGGTTCCGTCTCCCTGGGCCGGTTCCGTCTCCCGGTTCCGTCTCCCGGTTCCGCCTCCCGATTCCGTCTCCCGGTTCCGTCTCCCGGTTCCGTCTCCCGGTTCCGTCTCCTGGTTCTCCGGTTCTCCCGTGAGGGCGTCTGACAGCAGTTCAGCGGCGTCGGCCACAGAGACAATTTGCTACCGTTTAGCGTGTTAGCATAATGAGCGACTCAGCTGTTGTCACGCCGGCTCCGCTTCCATAATTCATCCTCCACTGCCCCCACCTGGGGGGGGGGTCATGTTGGCTCTCCCTCTGACAAGCCACATTGTGTTTGTATTAGCCTCATTTTTATTTGCTCTGGGATTTGTTATGTTTCAAAAGGCAGGGGGGGGGGCGCCATGGCAACGGCACCCTTTTAGAGTCGGGCGGGTTAATGTGCGGGAGCGACGCGGGCGACCTTTCCCTCGTTAACCTGTGCCAGCCGCATATTAATGAGCGCCGCAGAAAGTTATCCGACGGAGGCACCCCGAGCTCATGCTCTTAATCATGGTAATTAGGGCCAGGCGTTCGTTAAATAATGCCTCAGGATTCATATTTGCGGAGTCCCTTAATTGCTTCAGGAGCTTGTGTTTGTGTTCAAAGAGCCGATAGAGGGTCTCTATTGTACAGCTGCATTGATAGCCTGATAGCTGCTAGGTGTGTGGCCCAGACTGAGGCAGAGCCTGCCAGTGCTGCCTCCCATTAGAACGTTTGATTAATGCTGAGATCTAAAAGGGAATTATATCAAATGAGTACACTACCGCTGGAGGGACGCTGCTTTAACCAGGTCGCATGCAGCGCTAACTCTACGTGCTGAGGCTGAACCATATCCTTTACTAACCACCGGTTACTTGGTGAAGAACCGGTTCTTTGGAGCTCTCTGCTGCTGACCCTCTCCAGGTTATGTGATCAGGAGTGATCCCGTTCTCGTTCTAGTAGAGCCTCACCCCCCCCCCTCCCTGTGCTATCTGATGCTGGGGGCCGTAGAGTGAACCCCATCCCCTCATCACTCTGCTCAAACACTTCTCCCTGCAGCGCGTCTGGAGCCCAGCTCCCAGGCCTCGGGCCGGCCGCTGAACGGATGGCTCCGTCTCACTGTTTACACCCAGGAACTCTGAAGGGAAGAAGGATCCACTGGAGGATTAACAATCTGCACCAGACTTTCTGCCGCTATGAGGTCGTTGCTCCCTTCTTTACCGACCGGGGGGGGTCAGGGGGATCGATGGGTGCCAGGGGGCGCGCACACACACACACACACACACACACACACACACACACACACACACACACACAAGCTCAGCAATAGACTGAAGACTAAACCATTTCCCCTTCGGTGGCTCCTTGAAAAGCCACCAAGCAGAGACTAATATCCTCCAAAAGGAACAGCGATGGGTCCAAGCAGTGCCTCAGCGACAGTGATGCTCCTACTGCTCACTAGGGCAGGAAACGACTGCTACAGGGATGGCCGTAGGACCTGATTACTGCATGGTACTGAGGACCTGATTACTGCATGGTACTGAGGACCTGATTACTGCATGGTACTGAGGACCTGATTACTGCATGGTACTGAGGACCTGATTACTGCATGGTACTGAGGACCTGATTACTGCATGGTACTGAGGACCTGATTACTGCATGGGACTGAGGACCTGATTACTGCATGGTACTGAGGACCTGATTACTGCATGGTAGTGAGGACCTGATTACTGCATGGTACTGAGGACCTGATTACTGCATGGTACTGAGGACCTGATTACTGCATGGTACTGAGGACCTGATTACTGCATGGTACTGAGGACCTGATTACTGCATGGTACTGAGGACATGATTACTGCATGGTACTGAGGACCTGATTACTGCATGGTAGTGAGGACCTGATTACTGCATGGTACTGAGGACCTAATTTGCTACATTCTACAATATAGTCAAAGGTCACTGGAAACTCATGCATGCATGTCTGATAACGTTGTTTGAAATGTACATGTTAAAGAGTGTATTTGTTTGTTTGGTATTTATTGGGTGTTTATATGCAGCCCACTTACAAGGGAGTGTGTGTGTGTGTGTGTGTGTGTGTGTGTGTGTGTGTCTGTGTGTGTGTGTGTGTGTGTGTGTGTGTGTGTGAGAACAGCTGGGGCTACTTTGGTATTCATAGAGTTTGTTCCCTGGTCTGTTTTACAGTCTTAGAATCAGCGATGAACATCTTGCACTGGGCAGTTGAAATGGAGAGTGAGAGAGGGAGAGGGATTTAGTTTCTCCCAGTGCAGAGTAGACGAGAACAGCTAGCTTGACGAGAACAGCTAGCTTGACACCCTACAGACTGTAGGGTTATAGAGGTCGAGGGAGGAGGGGGAGGAGGAGGAGGAGGGGGAGGAGGAGGAGCTACAGGAGGAGGAGGGGGAGGGGGAGGAGGAGGAGGAGGAGGAGGAGGAGGAGGGAGAGGAGGAGGAGGAGGGGGGCGAGGAGGAGGAGAGGAGGAGGAGGGGGAGGAGGGGGAGCTGGGGGAGGGGGAGGAGGAGGAGGAGGGAGAGGAGGTGGAGGAGGAGGAGGTAGATAACGGTGGAGTCTGATGAGGAGGAGGAGGAAGAAGAGTGCGGTGCTGGAGATAATCACACCATCAGGTCCATTGTCCCGGTCAGCTGCAGCCAGCTGCAGAGCTCGGTCTTTTGTCTTGAACACAAGTGTGTCGTTCCAGAGGTGCCTCTGCTCTCTGCCGCCGTGTAAACTTCCTGCTATCATCCTCTCTTTAAAGCCTCGTGGTCTTCTGTCGTTGTTCTCCCTGGTGTGTGGGTGGGCGGGGCGCATGGGTCCCCAGAAACACCTGTTGATCCGAAAACACACCAACACAGACTGTCAGCCATTTTGGATGGTACCCCATCCCTCTATTTTCTCTCTCCCTCCCTCCCTCCCTCCCTCCCTCCCTCCCTCCCTCCCTCCCTCCCTCTCTCTCTCTCTCTCTCTACAAGGTAAGGGGGGGGTGGATGAAGGAGCAATCAGCAGTCGTTTTGCGTATGAGGGGGGCGGGGGGGGCTCGGTCTGACTACGGCACTGTTCTGTGTGTTGTTGTTATGGTGTGTGTGTGTGTAGGAGTGTGTCTGTATGAATGTGTCTTTGTCTGTGTGCCTACAATCTTTGTGTTATATATGTATGTAATTGCATAACTTACATGGCTTTGTTTGTGTGTGTAGAAAGACAGATCACACACGCAGACGCACACACACGCAGACGCACACACACGCAGACGCACACACACGCAGACGCAGTGCTGCTGTGGGCTCCTGTAAGTGAGGAGGAGAAGCTCCGTGGCACTACTTGTGCTCCTATTGTTTGATCACACTGAACGGCCCCCTGATCTCGAGGGACGAGAGGTGCAGTAAATAGATGGACGGACACTGTACTGCGTGACCTGAAGGCAGACACAATGCAGAAGGTCTGCACGGTGATTGTTCTAGTCCATCATACCAAGAGAATCTTTTTTTTTAAATTTATATCACATTCCAAAAATGTATAAGCACAACGGCGACAATTTTTTTTTAAATAAAATATCATGATAAGCAGTCTGCTCCATTCATATCCTGTTTTTGTCCCTGATACCTTCGAGTTCCTCACAGACTTAGGAAACGGTAGGTAGGTTGAAGAATGATTGGATGTGGGTATTCTGAGGGTTCTTACTCTTTCAGGCATGCAACAACTCTTGAGCTTGAAGTCAAACACCCACCAAGAACATGGAGAAGGTGGCTCACATGGCCAGGCTCAGCAAGGTATTACATGCTGTGGGTTTGTGGAAGGCTCATGTCCTTAACCACAAAGCATTTCAAAATTACAGACCGACAAAACGATTCATGTGTCGTACGTGAACTGGCCGAGGCCCCTGCTAGGCCAGGCTACACAACAGAACCATGCATGTTCATTGTGCTTAATAATGCCCCTCCGTCCACCCGTCAGGCGGACGGCAGCACCCGCTCTGAACTTATGTAACGTGTCAGCGGGTTGTGGCGGCAATCAGCACATGAACGATTCTAGCTTCGCTTTGTGCCTCCCAGCTACTGTTGGACGGTACAGTGCCCAGCCTTTCTGTTGGATGACATCGCTCATTGGTCTCTGTGGCACGTTTATCTACCCCCCCCCGCCAACCCCTGTATGTGTGCCTCCCCCCCCCCCCCCCCCCGCCAACCCGTGTATGTGTGCCTCCCCTCCCCCCCCCCCCCCCTGTATGTGTGCCTTAAAAAGAAAAATGCTCTTCTCCCTGGACCATTCTGCACCCCCCCCTGATGGAAGTGTCAGTGTTGTGCTGTGGGGGGGGGGGGCGCAGGCCGCAGCTTGTCTAGATAAGGTTACAGGGGGGGGGGGGGGTTCCCTAAGCAGTCATCCTCTTATCTGATCGCTTTACGGAAGAAGGAAATGTCAGGTCAGCGCACGCCGCCGCTGCCGCAGCGTGTCAGAGCGAGGGGGGGAGGTGGGGCAGTGAGGAGGTGGGGGGGGGGAGGAGGTGGGGGAGGGAGGAGGTGGGGGAGGAGGTGGGGGAGGGAGGAGGTGGGGGAGGGGAAGAGATGGGGAGGGGAGGGGGGGAGGTGGGGGAGGATGCGGGGGGGGGGGGGGGGGGGGGGGGGGAGGACAATAATGACCTGGTGTGACGGCTCCGGCACTAAAGACGGACCTCGCCCCCCGCCTCAAAAAAAAAAGTGTGTTTGGATTCCTTTGGCATGTACAAATGTTCATGAAGAGAAACATTAAACATTTCAAAACATAAAAAAGCATCAAAATGGTGCAGGGGTTTGGGCAGACCATGCATCTCTGAGGTGATTAGTGCCTGGCACACAACACTGTATAAATTAGAAGATACAAGAAGTTATTTCAACCTTCACCCCATCACCGCCCCATCTCAGAGCTTAGCAGCCTTCCCTCAATGCTGTCAGGGTACACACACACACACACACACACACACACACACACACACACACACACACACACACACACACACACACACACACACACAGGTGTACGTACATAAGGTTAGTCAGGCTGTGTGAGTGTGTGTGTATCTTTGTCTCTGTGAATGTGTTTCTCCATGTGTGTGTGTGTGGGGGTTTTCGTAATATGCATCGACTCCTTTCTAATGAATTTAAATCCCCAGCGATGCCTCCTTAACCTTCAGACCCCCAAACAATTACTGTGTGTGTGTGTGTGTGTGTGTGTGTGTGCGCGCATGTATGTGTTTCCAGTGTGTCATGCTTCTGGGAATCGGTGTGTGTGCGTGGTTCATCAGTGCGTGGCAGCGGGCCCCTGGGGGTTCAGTCAGTCCTGGGGTTCAGTCAGTCCTGGGATTCAGTCCTGGGGTTCAGTCCTGGGGGTTCAGTTCTGGGGGCTCAGTCCTGGGATTCAGTCCTGGGGTTCAGTCCTGGGGGTTCAGTCCCGGGGGTTCAGTCCTGGGGTTCAGTC
Organism: Gadus morhua; assembly: GCF_902167405.1. Lineage (NCBI taxonomy): Eukaryota > Metazoa > Chordata > Actinopteri > Gadiformes > Gadidae > Gadus > Gadus morhua. The sequence continues at coordinate 24,724,185 of NC_044052.1, forward strand.
AGTCCTGGGGGTTCAGTCCTGGGGGTTCAGTCCTGGGGTTCAGTATTGGGGTTCACTCCTGGGGTTCAGTATTGGGGTTCAGTCCTGGGGGTTCAGTCCTGGGGTTCAGTATTGGGGTTCACTCCTGGGGTTCAGTATTGGGATTCAGTCCTGGGGTTCAGTCCTGGGGGTTCAGTTCTGGGGGCTCAGTCCCGGGGGTTCAGTCCTGGGGTTCAGTATTGGGGTTCACTCCTGGGGTTCAGTATTGGGGTTCAGTCCTGGGGGTTCAGTCCCGGGTGTCGTTTCCCGCCCGCCCCTAATACACCCTAATAACAAACACTGAGCCCCCCGATTACCTCCGTGTTCTGAAACACATCCTGACCTCATCAACATATTAAACCATCTTTACTAAACTGGGGTTCATTCCTCAGTGCAGTAGGACACACTGAATCCTAAAACTACTGTCGGTGTCACAACAATACGGCCTAACCGCTGTCACCCCTTAACGAGCAGATCACACTCAAAGGGGTCGGGTCATCCATGTGTTCTGTGTCGTTGTGTCTGGTGGATGAGGGGCAGTACACCCAGAGCCCCCCTGCTGCTCTCCCTGGCCGCCTCAGACTGCTCTGTACTGCTGAACGACTGGGAGGCAGCAGTGTTTCTGCCTGGCCCCTCCTCTGCCTGGCCCCTCCTCTGCCTGGCCCCTCCCCTGGCCCCTCCTCTGCCTGGCCCCTCCTCTGCCTGGCCCCTCCTCTGCCTGGCCCCTCCCCTGGCCCCTCCTCTGCCTGGCCCCTCCTCTGCCTGGCCCCTCCTCTGCCTGGCCCCTCCTCGGCTCCGCCTGGCCCCTCCCCTCCTCCGCTTGGCCCCTCCCCTCCTCTGCATGGCCCCTCCCCTCCTCTGCCTGGCCCCTCCCCTCCTCTGCCTGGCCCCTCCCCTCCTCTGCCTGGCCCCTCCTCTGCCTGGTCCCTCCTCTGCTCTGCCTGGCCCCTCCTCTGCTCTGCCTGGCCCCTCCTCTGCCTGGCCCCTTCTCTGCTCTGGCCCCTCCTCTGCCTGGCCCCTCCTCTGCCTGGCCCCTCCTCTGTCTGGCCCCTCCCCTCCTCTGCCTGGCCCCTCCCCTCCTCTGCCTGGCCCCTCCTCTGCCTGGCCCCTCCTCTGCCTGGCCCCTCCTCTGCCTGGCCCCTCCTCTGCCTGGCCCATCCCCTCCTCTGCTCTGGCCCCTCCTCTGCCTGGCCCCTCCTCTGCTCTGGCCCCTCCTCTGCCTGGCCCCTCCTCTGCTCTGGCCCCTCCTCTGCCTGGCCCCTCCTCTGCTCTGGCCCCTCCTCTGCTCTGGCCCCTCCTGGGCTCTGCCTGGCCCCTCCTCTGCCTGGCCCCTCCTCTGCCTGGCCCCTCCATGGCTCTGCCTGGCCCCTCCTCTGCCCTGGCAGGGTGCACCACAGACTCTGGTCCCCAGCCAGTAACTGTCTGTACCTGTCCCCAGAAGCTGCCCAATCGCCATCGGCCCGGCCCGCCCACCCTCCCACCATCTGCTCAGCCGACCCCATGGTCATTCCACGTCTTGACTGGCACGTGTGTGTGTGTGTGTGTGTGTGTGTGTGTGTGTGTGTAAGTGTTTGTAAGCCGTCACCTTTCTGTCTCAGTGTGAGGTTGAGGTTTATCTTGGAGTCAGTGATTAGTATCTGGGTCAAGCCCCAGATACTCTTCTGATTTCCTACGCCAATCCATCCATCCCTCTGTTGCTCTATTTTCCTGATTTACTCTCTCTCTCTCGCCCCCCCTCTCGCCCCCTCTCTCGCCCCCCTCCCCTGTAGATGTCGGAGCTCTTCGTGTCCTTCGAGGAGACCCCCCAGGGGGCGGCCTCGCTGGCCCAGGTGCACCGGGCCGTCCTCCACGACGGGCGCATCGTGGCCGTGAAGGTGCAGCACCCCAAGGTGCAGTCGCAGAGCTCCAAGGACATCCTGGTCATGGAGGTGAGTCCCCCAGGTCCACTGGGACCAGTCAGAGCCCCCCAGGTCCACTGGGACCAGTCAGAGCCCCCAGGTCCACTGGGACCAGTCAGAGCCCCCCAGGTCCACTGGGACCAGTCAGAGCCCCCCAGGTCCACTGGGACCAGTCAGAGCCCCCCCCCCTGGTCCACTGGGACCAGTCAGAGCCCCCCAGGTCCACTGGGACCAGTCAGAGCCCCCCCCCGGTCCATTGGGACCAGTCAGAGCCCCCCAGGTCCACTGGGACCAGTCAGAGCCCCCCAGGTCCACTGGGACCAGTCAGAGCCCCCCAGGTCCACTGGGACCAGTCAGAGCCCCCCCCCCTGGTCCACTGGGACCAGTCAGAGCCCCCCAGGTCCACTGGGACCAGTCAGAGCCCCCCCCCTGGTCCATTGGGACCAGTCAGAGCCCCCCCCCTGGTCCATTGGGACCAGTCAGAGCCCCCCAGGTCCACTGGGACCAGTCAGAGCCCCCCCCCCTGGTCCACTGGGACCAGTCAGAGCCCCCCAGGTCCACTTGGACCAGCAGAGCCCCCCCTCCCAGGGTTATCTGCATCATGTCTTCAAGGTTGTATCAGCGATTCAGGCCAAAACATAATGACTCACTCATCTGACCGACCCTCACATAATGATCTCACTCATCTGACCGACCCTAACATAATGATCTCACTCATCTGACCGACCCTAACATAATGACTCACTCATCTGACCGACCCTAACATAATGATCTCACTCATCCGACCGACCCTAACATAATGATCTCACTCATCTGACCGTTCCTCATGGTCCGCCACTAGAGGACCATGAGGCCGTCAAGAAACGTTCTTACTGGAAGCACCAAACACAGAAGGGAGGGGCCAGCGGGCTCTGCCTGGGATCTCGCTCCAATACCGTCAGAAGGGGACGTCACCCCAACACCGCTGGTCCAACCTTTAATAGATAGATGACCCATCGTCTCCTTATGATCCTACATGCTCAGCCTAGAGGTTGGACTGGCACTGTAGCGTTATCTAAATGAATTTAGTTGTTTCTCTATTTGCAGTGTTACCTAACTGAACTACATCCCTGAAGGTGTTGGTGAGGGCAGTCCATGGCTCTTCCCAGATTTTGCCTTCATGTGGTTGGTGGAGGAGGCCAAGAAGAACATGCCTCTGGAGCTGGACTTCCTCAACGAAGGACGCAACGCAGAGAAGGTGGCCAAGATGCTCGCCCACTTCTCCTTCCTTAAGGTAGGAGTAAAAACATCACGCACACTCAGCTGGTTGTCCCCTGGTTGTCCCCTGGTTGTCCCCTGGTTGTCCCCTGGTTGTCAGCTGGTTGTCAGCTGGTTGTCCGCTGGTTGTCCCCTGGTTGTCCCCTGGTTGTCAGCTGGTTGTCCCCTGGTTGTCAGCTGGTTGTCAGCTGGTTGTCCGCTGGTTGTCCCCTGGTTGTCCCCTGGTTGTCCCCTGGTTGTCCCCTGGTTGTCAGCTGATTGTCAGCTGGTTGTCAGCTGGTTGTCCGCTGGTTGTCCCCTGGTTGTCCCCTGGTTGTCCCTGGTTGTCCCCTGGTTGTCAGCTGGTTGTCCCCTGGTTGTCAGCTGGTTGTCCCCTGGTTGTCCGCTGGTTGTCCCCCTGGTTGTCAGCTGGTTGTCCACTGGTTGTCCCCTGGTTGTCCCCTGGTTGTCAGCTGGTTGTCCCCTGGTTGTCAGCCGGTTGTCCCCTGGTTGTCCCCTGGTTGTCCCCTGGTTGTCAGCTGGTTGTCCCTGGTTGTCCCCTGGTTGTCCCCTGGTTGTCCGCTGGTTGTCAGCTGGTTGTCAGCTGGTTGTCCCCTGGTTGTCAGCTGGTTGTCCCCTGGTTGTCAGCTGGTTGTCCCCTGGTTGTCAGCTGGTTGTCCCCTGGTTGTCAGCTGGTTGTCAGCTTATCGTCCCCTGGTTGTCAGCTGGTTGTCCCCTGGTTGTCCCCTGGTTGTCCCCATGGTTGTCCCCTGGTTGTCCGCCGGTTGTCCGCTGGTTGTCAGCTGGTTGTCCCCTGGTTGTCCCCTGGTTGTCCCCTGGTTAATGGCAGTGACCAGGTTTCTAAACATGCAATGTTATTTGTCATGTAAACAACATAACTGAGGTTTGACATGGTTTTGGGTGGGTGAATTCATTCTGTGCATGCACCTGATATTCATGTAACATCCACCAAGAAATATGCAGAAACACTTTAAGTGCAATATAATTGAATTGTTCGATCAATTGATTGATTGGCTCATGGTAGCGGAGCACTACAGTGGATGGCGTCCACAACCAGTCCACTCAATGTTATCAGATGGATCAATAACCAGTCCACTCAATGTTAACAGATGGATCAATAACCAGTCCACTCAATGTTAACAGATGGATCAATAACCAGTCCCCTCAATGTTATTAGATGGATCAATAACCAGTCCCCTCAAATGTTAATGGCGTCTTGATGATGATGATGATCTCTGGGTACAAGCCACTAGTTAGCGTTTCCCTACCTGCCATGTCTATGTAGACAATAATGGCAAGGTGGTTCTTGTCAATAGTTGAACAAATACAATATAACTATTTAAAATCAAAGATAAACAGAAAGATATTCAGAATATGATGATGAATATCAAAGCCGATGAATTCCCGTGGCACCTTTTGGGGTAATGCCACCGGTTGCCAACGCCAGAAGGAATCCGTTCCAAGAACTAACAGATGTTCCTGCTGGCTGTTATCCAGAGGGTCCCACAGGTAGATGAACTATTAACAAGGCGCTGGTGTTCTCCAGGGCTGTGGAGGGGGGCACCCGGACCACCAGGCCAGGCCCTCTTCTATCGGCTCATTCACCCCCGCAGCTGAGGGTGAGGGGGTGAGGGTGAGAGGGAGCTGGACCAATCCCCCTGAACAGAGCAGCTCAACAACCAGTCGACTCAATGTTAACAGATGGATCAATAACCAGTCCCCTCAATGTTATCAGATGGATCAATAACCAGTCGACTCAATGTTAACAGATGGATCAATAACCAGTCCACTCAATGTTATCAGATGGATCAATAACCAGTCCACTCAATGTTAACAGATGGATCAATAACCAGTCCCCTCAATGTTAACAGATGGATCAATAACCAGTCCCCTCAATGTTAACAGATGGATCAATAACCAGTCCACTCAATGTTATCAGATGGATCAATAACTAGTCCACTCAATGTTATCAGATGGATCAATAACCAGTCGACTCACTGTTAACAGATGGATCAATAACCAGTCCACTCAATGTTATCAGATGGATCAATAACCAGTCGACTCACTGTTAACAGATGGATCAATAACCAGTCGACTCAATGTTATCAGATGGATCAATAACCAGTCCATGGCAGGCGTAGGAAGGCCTGCTGTCCTAAGCTTTAGACCGTAGACGCCTTCATGCACGGCCTTTACCAAAGAGGAAATCACATGACTAGTATTATAAAATATAGGAGGTGGTCAGGATTAACTAAACTATTGATCCATCGCAGGGGGATATACACACACACACACACACACACACACACACACACACACACACACACACACACACACACACACACACACACACACACACACACCGTAACACAGATAGCATCTTATCTGTGGGAACAGAGGGACGCCAGAGCTGTGATGAATTCCCAACATCCCTCTGTGCACGACAGCCAGAGATGTCCATGTGAGCACATGGACAGACACACACACAACACACACACACACAAAGACACACACACACACACATACACACGCACAGAGGGGTTCTGCCTGCCGCTGCACGTGACTCCACAGCGAGACGTCAATCCTGTCGTTCCTCCATGATATGTTTGTCACATTGCTCCTGATGATCCTCCTCCTTCCTCCTCCTCCTCCTCCTCCTCCTCCTCCCCCCCCTCCTCCTCCTCCTCCTCCTCCCTCTCCCCTGTGCCCCCTCCCCCTCCTCCTCCTCCTCCTCCCCCTCCTCCTTCCTCTCCCCTGTGCCCCCCCCCCCTCCTCCTCCTCCCTCTCCCCTGTGCCCCCTCCCCCCCAGGTCCCACAGATCCACTGGATCTCTCCACCAAGAGGATCCTCACCATGGAGTTCGCCCGAGGGCGGGCAGGTCAACGACCGCGACTACATGAGGCGCCACGGCATCAACGTCAACAAGGGTGCCCCTCCCCCCCCCCCCCACTGTACATCAACGTCAACAAGGTGCCCACCCCCCCCCCCACTGTAAATCAACGTCAACAAGGTGCCCCCCCCCCCCTCCCCCCCCCTCACTCACTGTACATCAACGTCAACAAGGTGCACCCCCCCCCCCCCCCCCCCCACTGTACATCACAACGTCAACAAGGTGCCCCCCCCCCCCCCCCGACTGTACATCAACG
>NC_044052.1:24735503-24765503 GCF_902167405.1 Gadus morhua
TACAACGGGAGAGACCACAGCCCCCCCCAGGGGGTAGAACGGGAGAGACCACAGCCCCACCCAGGGGTACAACGGCTGGGAGTCTCGTCAAGACCTTCTGAAATGTCTTTAGGATATTAAGGCTGTCAAAATTGCTCAAAAATGACATTCGAATGTTCGTTTGGAAAAAAATCACGAATTCAAACTATTCGAATATCTGGTTGCCTATTTTACGCAGTTGCCGTCCATATGTCAATAATGCGACAAAACCATGGTTCAAATTAGTGGGATATATATATATCATATAAACAGCCCAGTAACGTGGAGGCCTAATCATGAAAAGCCACAACTTTGTATCGCTTGCATTTCAACCACCACACCTGCAAGCGCGCAAACTATAGTAAATCTGAAGAAGACGCCCGCTTCTGATGTTACAAAGTATGCTAGTGGTAACGTTCCTTGCTTTGCTTACCATTTATCGAGAAGGCCTATTAAAATCGATAAAGAAAAAAATGCATGTCGCCTACGTCTTCCACCATGCCAGCGAAAGGGCCAGCACTACGCACCGTTCGGATTCATGAAAAAAAACTGTCTCGGACTTTGCCGAGAACATTGCGTTATAGCAGCTTCACCAGCCAGACTACTAGCTCCCTGAGCTCTACTTCGGATGCTTATTGAATGGCATAGCCGAGCTGGAATACCTATATCCAAGTACGGAAACCCCGAGGGGATAAAATACATTCGCTCTTCACAATACTAGTCTGTTACACTTGTACCGCGGGGAGTGTTTTTTCACATTCGAATATTATGAGGGACATCGCGAACAGACAGAGGCTCATTCACAAAGCAGATAGAGGCGCTTGTACCGCGGGAGTGTTTTTTCACATTCGAATATTAAATTTTCACGTTCAAATTTGCGTTTTGGATACATTTCGAACGAATATTCGAACTTCGAATATTCGTTGACAGCCCTATAGGATATCAACCAAAACATCACAACGAAACCATCCAATAATGAATCCAATACTGCGGTGATGGGGGACGGCTCAATACAAGACACTCACTGTGCAAATAGTTCACGTTCAGTTAGCATCAAATGAGTGCCATGTCTGACTGTTCATAGCAGATCATCACCATCTAAAAACATCCTGAGTACGACAGCAAACTTTTCTATTAGTGCCTGAAGAACCCATGAATCGGTGATTAACTTGAATATCATAGCTTATCAGCAAAGCTGTGTTTTCCACCTATATTTCCATATACTTCACTTCCATGTAGTCAGATATCCAGGAATAGAGGCTTGTATCTCTGCTTTGTTTCTATTGTGGCTTGAAGTAAGGCAATTATTTGTCTTATTCTCATTTGTATGCGTACTTCTTCAGGAATCCAGCTGCCTCCGATGGAAACAGAAACTGCTCAAACCTCCAAGCACTCGAGCAGCCCAACGCCTCCCTGTTTGGTGTTCGAGTGTTGCTGAACACCACAGCTTATGACCTAAATGTATATGGTAGTTCAGCGCGGGACGTTATATGAAGTCTATCCCGGTTCCAGAGCGGGTGGTTTCTAGGAGCTCGCCGCCCGCTCGGTCTGACCGCGCCTCTCCCCGTTTGTAGCACCGCCGCTTCTGGAAAACCGCTACAACTCTGATGGATCTCCTGGTTGGAAGCGCTCCGGCTCAAAGCGCTGCCCTTTGATTTAGATTCAACAATGTAACATCACAATGCAGATTCCTTTATTGCTCCATAACCCAAACGTAAAGCAGGTCATTGGACCTGGGACCCCCACCCCCCCCCCGGGAGGTCACTGAGGAGGCTAACAGAAGCCCTGTGGGGTTTCTCCTCTCGGTGCCCACGAGGGCCTCGGGATAAAAGGAGAATGGGATGACTCGGAGCTCCTCCTTCCACCGCCTCTCCCTCTCTCTCATCTAACACTAAAGCTGCACCACGCGGCTCTGACTCAACGCAGAACCGTCCTCGCATAATAAGTGTGTGGAATAATGGTGTGAGCGTGCACGTGAACGTGTGTGTTTTAGCCCTCGCATTCATCATCCTGGCCTCGTCCTCTGATGGCACCAGGGCTCTGACCTGTACCTGACCCTGACCCCTGACCCTGACCCTGACCCCTCACTAGCCCCTGTGGACAGGGTAGAGCTCACGGCCCAAAGGGGAGGGGTTCACACGCACGTAGAAACCGAGGTGTGGCCTGTTCCGGCTACGGTGAACCCCGGATAATAACGTTTACTCCAGCTGGGACGGTGAACGTGTTTAGACTTTGTTTGGAATATGACCGATGTGTCATGATGCGTATAAAGCTTTGTATACGATGAAGGCCTCTGCACAACATGTTTGTATACTGATACACCCCCCCCACCCCCCCCACAGATCTCGGAGGACCTGGGGAAGGATGTACAGCGAGATGATCTTCGTGCACGGCTTCGTGCACTGCGACCCCCACCCCGGCAACGTGCTGGTGAGGGTCTGCCCCCACAGCAAAGAAGACGCACATCGTACTGCTGGACCACGGCCTCTACCAGGTAACCCCCCCCCCCCCCCATCAGATGAACCCTCTGCCCCCCCCCCCCCCCCCCCGAGTCCGGGCCCCCCGCTGAGTGAGCGCCGCTGGGGGATAACAAACCCTCAACAACGCGGCGCTCGCCATCAACAGCCCGGGCGGCTAAAAGCTTCTGCTCAGAGGGCTGATTGGATGTTGTGCTTAAAGAAAGAGACGGCGTCTGTGTGCACTCAACAAGGGAGGGCCTTAACAAGGGATTGTGTGAGTGCACACACACGCACGCGCTACGCGCACAACACAAGCTCTACGTATGCGTTTATTTGTTTAGTACCCAAATACAAACGCAGCCGTTCCTCTTATGATTGCAGACATTTACGCTTAATACCACGACCCGACCAACGCGACAAGGTCCTGGTCAAACACAGGTTAGCTGTACCTATACAGAGGTTCTACACACGCACGCACGCACAAGAACACACCAACACACGCACACAAAAACACAACACACTTGCACACACACAAACACACAAGACACTTGCACACACACAAAAACAAAAACACACTTGCACACACACAAACACACAGGACACTTGCACACAAACACATCCCCACTTGCACTCAACAAATGTTGGTGTTGATGTTTGATCCACTTTCCCGGCACACCAACACACACCACTCCAACACACACACAACACATACCACACCATCACACACCAACACACACACACACAACATACACCACACAACACACACACCAACACACACACACACAACATACACCACACAACACACACCAACACACACACACACCAACATACACCACACAACACACACCAACACAACACACACACACATACACCACACAACATGCACCACTCCAACACACACACACACAACATACACCACACAACACACACCAACACACACACACAACACACCACACAACACAACACCAACACACACACAACATACACCACACAACACACACCAACACACACACACACAACATACACCACACAACACACACCAACACACACACACACAACATACACCACACAACACACACAACACACAACACACACACATACAACCACACAACATGCACCACTCCAACACACACACAACACATACCACACCATCACACACCAACACACAACACACGCACACACATACACCACACAACACACAACCAACACACACACCACACACACACACAACATACACCACACAACACACACCAACACACACACCCACACACACACACAACATACACACACAACACACACCAACACACACACACACACACACACACACACAAACATACACCACACAACACACACCACACACACACACACAACATACACCACACAACACACACCAACACACACACACACAACATACACCACACAACACACACCAACACACACACACACAACATACACCACACAACACACACCAACACACACACAACACACATACACCACACAACACACACCAACACACACACACACACATACACACACAACACACACCAACACACACACACACACAACATACACCACACAACACACACCACACACACACACACAACATACACCACACAACACACACCAACACACACACACACAACATACACCACACAACACACCAACACACACACACACAACATACACCACACAACACACACCAACACACACACACACAACATACCCACACAACATGCACCACTCCAACACACACAACAACATACCACACCATCACACACCAACACACACACACACACACAACATACACACACAACACACACCAACACACACACCCACACACACACACAACATACACCACACAACACACACCAACACACACACCCACCACACACACAACATACACCACACAACACACACCAACACACACACACACAACATACCACCACACAACACACACCAACACACACACACACAACATACACCACACAACATGCACCACTCCAACACACACACAACACATACCACACCATCACACACCAACACACACACTCGCACACAACATACACCACACAACACACACCAACACACACACACACACATACACCACACAACACACACCAACACACACACACACACACAACATACACCACACAAACACACACACACACACACACACACAACATACACCACACAACACACACCACACACACACACACACACAACATACACCACACAACACACACCAACACACACACACACACACACACAACATACACCACACCAACACATACACAACATACAACACACACCAACACACACCAGCACCACGCACACACACACCTCCAACACACACACAACACCTCCACACCACACACCACACAACACACTCCACACCAACACATACACAACATACAACACACACCACACACACCACACAACACAACACACACAACACACACAACACACCACAACAACACACACACCAAAAACACACAGCACACCAACACACCCCAACAGACACACACACCAACACACACCACACCACACACACACACCACACACACCAGCAGCCAGGCCGACCGCAGCACACGTATCCGTCCTCCGTGTGTGTGTTTGAAATGGCGTGCGGGAGGCTGCTGCGGCCCACCACGCTGAGATATCAATTAGCCATCAGTGTTCTTTAATGCACTGCAGCACTACGCTATGCAAATGAAGGGGTGCTCTTTCGCTCGGGGATTGATTATGTTTGGCTTTCTTTTCCTCGCTCTGTTTTGTTCAAACTAAGAGCATGTGAGAGTGTGGGCTAATGCATTAGCAGGGGGGTCTTTCAGTGGGCCCGTGGTAGAGGAGGGTCCTACACACTGAGCACATCATTATGCAGACACAAGCGGAATACAAAGGGATTACCGGCCCCCCTCCAGAACAGCCCCGCCGTCCCCCCGCTCTCCTGAAATAAGCATGTGGCCGTTAAGTTAACAAGATTTAATCAAAGAGCGGATGGATGGTTAGCCCTTTCAGTACGCGCCATCACGTTTTCCAATTTCCTTTTTGGCGGTTAATAAAATACAATTTAAATCGGTGAATACAATTTACAACTGTTTAAGTGCAACAATAATAGCACACCATAATGCTAAATTAAAAATGAAATAGAAATGCAGTACTTGAGACACTCTTTAAGTGCATTCTCCTCGTGTTCTCTACATTTACAGCTCTACAATTAAACGGGCTTGTTGTAGAGTATGTTGTAGCACGACAGTGCTGAGTCACTGCGAGGCTGCTGTTTGTCGTCTGTTCGTGTCTCTGTTGCTGTGAGACCGAGGGCTGGGTCCAGGTTTTCTGCCAGGTTGTTTAAAACAGGATGGTCTTCTACTGTATAAAATGAATACTAATACTAAAACAAAACAAACAAAAGATCTTCCCCATTGCCCATGGGCAGTCCTAAAGTATAAAATAATTCAAAATGAAAACCTAACTTTCACCATATCTTTCCTAGACTATCCAAGCTAAGAATAAATAATACTGTACCATAGCATCGTTTGATACTTGATCCTGATTGGTCCGTCACGTTACAATAGTGTGCATTATTTTTCCATAATAGGGACACATCTCCCTTTTAACAGCTCCTAATCAGATTGCCCACCAAATCAAATCAACAAAATGTACAACAGCGGCCCAATAGAGCATTGACCAGAGGAAATAAAATGCACAGCGGAAGACCATATTTAATTACAGCATATTAAAGTTTTCGTTGAAAACCAATCTAATTATTGTAAATGTAAGTCACTAATATGCTATAGTACATCTGGAATCCACCACTCTGGGTTTCCACCTATGTTAAATAACTAGGGGTGTGACGATATTTCGTGCCAGCAATATTGCGATATTAAAACGTGACGAAATACGTTGTTGAGACGAAAAAAATGGTTTGCGATATCATTTCTTTAATTTATTTATGAACATAGGTTTGCACTTAAGAAAAAAGTGCAAACTTTTTATGTTACCATGACACATCTTGTTACAATTTCATAAGAAATGGAAACAAAGGGCAATGGCATTGTTTTGGATAGTTTGTGTCTACAATATTGTCATACATTTTCTTCATTCAAGTTTTGTTCAAAATGTCGTTATAATATCGACTCAAGAATCAATATCGTGTATATCGAATCATGAGTGATGGTTCACCCCTAGGACTAACCGTACCTTACCCCCACCTCCAGGAGCTGAGTTGATGGTCCACCCCTATGACTAACCCTACCTCCAGGAGCGTAGTGATGGGTCCACCCCCTATGACTAACCCTACCTCCAGGAGCGTAGTGATGGTCCACCCCTATGACTAACCCTACCTCCAGGAGCGTAGTGATGGTCCACCCCCTATGACTAACCGTACCTCCAGGAGCGTAGTGATGGTCCCCCCCTATGGACTAACCGTCCCTCCAGGAGCGTAGTGATGGTCCACCCCTATGACTAACCGTCCCTCCAGGAGCGTAGTGATGGTCCCCCCTATGACTAACCGTCTCTCCAGGAGCGTAGTGATGGTCCCCCCTATGACTAACCGTACCTCCAGGAGCGTATTGATGGTCCCCCCCCTAGGACTAACCGTCCCGTCCCTCCAGGAGCGTAGTGATGGTCCCCCCCTATGACTAACCGTCCCGTCCCTCCAGGAGCGTAGTGATGGTCCCCCCCTATGACTAACCGTCCCGTCCCTCCAGGAGCGTAGTGATGGTCCCCCCCTATGGACTAACCGTCCCGTCCCTCCAGGAGCGTAGTGATGGTCCCCCCCCTAGGACTACCGTCCCTCCAGGAGCTTAGTGATGGTCCCCCCCTATGACTAACCGTCCCTCCAGGAGCGTAGTGATGGTCCCCCCTATGACTAACCGTCCCGTCCCTCCAGGAGCGTAGTGATGGTCCACCCCTATGACTAACCGTCCCGTCCCTCCAGGAGCGTAGTGATGGTCCACCCCTATGACTAACCCTACCTCCAGGAGCTTAGTGATGGTCCCCCCCTATGACTAACCCTACCTCCAGGAGCGTAGTGATGGTCCCCCCCTATGACTAACCCTACCTCCAGGAGCGTAGTGATGGTCCCCCCCTATGACTAACCCTACCTCCAGGAGCGTAGTGATGGTCCACCCCTATGACTAACCGTCCCTCCAGGAGCGTAGTGATGGTCCCCCCCTATGACTAACCCTACCTCCAGGAGCGTAGTGATGGTCCACCACTATGACTAACCGTCCCGTCCCTCCAGGAGCGTAGTGATGGTCCACCCCTATGACTAACCGTCCCGTCCCTCCAGGAGCGTAGTGATGGTCCCCCCCTATGACTAACCGTCCCTCCAGGAGCGTAGTGATGGTCCCCCCCTATGACTAACCGTCCCTCCAGGAGCGTAGTGATGGTCCCCCCCTATGACCAACCATCCCGTCCCTCCAGGAGCGTAGTGATGGTCCCCCCCTATGACTAACCGTACCTCCAGGAGCTTAGTGATGGTCCCCCCCTATGACTAACCGTACCTCCAGGGAGCGTAGTGATGGTCCACCCCTAGGACTAACCGTACCTCCAGGAGCGTAGTGATGGTCCCCCCCTATGACTAACCGTACCTCCAGGAGCTTAGTGATGGTCCCCCCCTATGACTAACCGTCCCTCCAGGAGCTTAGTGATGGTCCACCCCTAGGACTAACCGTACCTCCAGGAGCGTAGTGATGGTCCCCCCCCTATGACTAACCGTACCTCCAGGAGCGTAGTGATGGTCCCCCCCTATGACTAACCGTACCTCCAGGAGCTTAGTGATGGTCCCCCCCTATGACTAACCGTACCTCCAGGGAGCGTAGTGATGGTCCACCCCTATGACTAACCGTCCCTCCAGGAGCGTAGTGATGGTCCACCCCTAGGACTAACCTTACCTCCAGGAGGCATAGTGATGGTCCACCCCTATGACTAACCGTACCTCCAGGAGCGTAGTGATGGTCCCCCCCTAGGACTAACCGTCCCGTCCCTCCAGGAGCGTAGTGATGGTCCCCCCCTATGAATAACCGTCCCGTCCCTCCAGGAGCGTAGTGATGGTCCCCCCCTATGACTAACCGTCCCTCCAGGAGCGTAGTGATGGTCCACCCCTATGACTAACCGTCCCGTCCCTCCAGGAGCGTAGTGATGGTCCCCCCCTAGGACTAACCGTCCCGTCCCTCCAGGAGCTTGCAGCCGGGCTTCCGTCTGGACTACTGCCGGCTGTGGCAGGCCCTGATCACCAGCGACATGCCCGCCGTGGAGCGCTACAGCCGCCGCCTCGGAGCCGGAGAGCTCTTCCCGCTCTTCGCCTGCATGCTCACCGCGCGCTCCTGGAACTCCGTCAACACCGGCATCACCTCCACGCCGTCACGCAGTCCGAGGTGGGTGACCCAGGCTGCTGTCAGGGGGCTAGTAGGGGGCTGCTAGGGGGCATGTGTCCCTGGTTCAGGGGGCTGTTAGGGGGCTGCTAGGGGGCTAGTAGGGGGCTAGTAGGGGGCTGCTAGGGGGCATGTGTCCCTGGTTCAGGGGGCTGTTAGGGGGCTGCTATGGGGCTGCTAGGGGGCTGTTAGGGGGCTGTCAGGGGGCTGTTAGGGGCTGTCAGGGGGCTGTTAGGGGGCTGTTAGGGGGCTAGTAGGGGGCTAGTAGGGGGCTGCTAGGGGGCATGTGTCCCTGGTTCAGGGGGCTGTTAGGGGGCTGCTAGGTGGCTGCTAGGGGGCTGTTAGGGGGCTGTCAGGGGGCTGTTAGGGGGCTGTCAGGGGGCTGTTAGGGGGCTGTTAGGGGGCTTTCAGGGGGTTGTTAGGGGGCTGTTAGGGGGCTGCTAGGGGGCTGTTAGGGGGCTAGTAGGGGGCTGTTAGGGGGCTGCTAGGGGCTGTCAGGGGGCTGCTAGGGGGCTGTTAGGGGGCTAGTAGGGGGCTGTTAGGGGGCTAGTAGGGGGCTGTTAGGGGGCTGCTAGGGGGCTGTTAGGGGGCTGCTAGGGGGCTGTTAGGGGGCTAGTATGGGGCTGTTAGGGGGCTGTTAGGGGGCATGTGTCTAACCCTAACCCTCTGCAATGATTATAATAATATAAAAAAAGGTGTCAAATAAAGTGGATAGAATATAAAGATACACGAATGTTCAACCGATAATATTAAACATACAATAACGCGGTTTGACATGAACCTGCTCACTCCCACAAACATCAGAACCACCAGAGCGCGGCCGACCGGCCGACCGCGGTCCCCACGCTGGGACCACAGGACCCCAGGCTGTGCTCAACTAGCCAGCACATGCTACAGTCAGCGTGTGGAAGTGTGTGTGTTGATGGGCACACGCGTGTTCAGCCTGGCCTACGGGGGGGGGGGGTTATAAAGGACCATCTGTTGCCTGCCAGAGATTGTGTTTATTTATACTTGTTGTGTCACCGGGCCGTAGTGCCACACTAAGGCGGCACATTGAGTCTCTGAGGGGCTGGGGGTCTGAAGAGAGGGGGGGGGGTTACAGCTGGATGTGAAGGCAGACCCAGGTCTGTGGATGACAGCCTCCTCTCCCTTTGGATGTCCTCGTCTCATGGTATCAGGGTTCTGTTTAAATGGTAATGTGGACGGGGATGTCCTCGTCTCATGGTATCAGGGTTCTGTTTAAATGGTAATGTGGACGGGGATGTCGTCGAGGAAGGTGTTTGTTGCTCTGCTCCAGAAAAAGCCTTCTATCAAACTCTCTCTTTCACACACGCATACGACAGAGCTGCTGAGGCCGTTATAGAAGAACATGTACAAGAGATCTGAAGATGGACATCCTCCCCGATTCATTTTCATAACCTCAGTATTTAAGAGTTGCCTCAGTGGTCCATGCAGTCCGAACGTCGGATTAGTCTGACTGTGTTTGGTCCAAGAGGCCCTTTTAACGTCTTCGTGTTGACCAAAAGACCGATCCAAACTAAGGCGAGTGAGCACCTGTTAAGGGACTAGGAGGCTGATGCTCCCTAACTATTGCTAAGGAGCCAAGTGAGCACCTGTTAAGGGACTAGGAGGCTGATGCACCCTAACTATTGCTAGGGAGCCAAGTGAGCACCTGTTAAGGGACTAGGAGGCTGATGCACCCTAACTATTGCTAGGGAGCCAAGTGAGCACCTGTTAAGGGACTAGGAGGCTGATGCACCCTAACTATTGCTAGGGAGCCAAGTGAGCACCTGTTAAGGGACTAGGAGGCTGATGCACCCTAACTATTGCTAGGGAGCCAAGTGAGCACCTGTTAAGGGACTAGGAGGCTGATGCACCCTAACTATTGCTAGGGAGCCAAGTGAGCACCTGTTAAGGGACTAGGAGGCTGATGCACCCTAACTATTGCGTCCCCTCGTGTCTTTAAATTAGGTGAACTAGGACTCCAGGCGTAGGGTTTCCAGGCGTGGGACTCCAGGCGTAGGGTTTCCAGGCGTAGGACTCCAGGCGTAGGTACTCCAGGCATAGGGTTTCCAGGTGTAGGGTTTCCAGGCATAGGGTTTCCAGGCGTAGGACTCCAGGCGTAGGACTCCAGGCGTAGGGACTCCAGGCGTAGGGATCCTGCGTCCCTGCCTTCGGTGTTTCTCGTTATTCAAACTAGGCTCTCCCACTGACCTTCTCCAGGTCGTCTCAAGGACAAGGCCCTTGCGATCTCACGCTCTCTCCCTGCGGTCCGTCAGCCTCCGTCCTGCTGAACGGTATAAACCACAGCCCCAATCCGCGCTGGAGGAGGACAAAGCGATGGAGACACTGAGGAACGTGAAGCGATCGGCGAACGTGTTGGTCCGCAAATAGAACCACAATGTTTAAAGATGAACAGAAGTCTGGACGGGATTAGAATCTATTTGTTCATCTTCAACCGGATTCGGCGAGAGCGAAGAGATCATGGGCTTCCGTCTGATTGGCGGATTCTATTTGAACAATGTTCGGCCGCGATGGTATTTCTGGAATCCAAACCAGCGGCCGCAGCCAGACTGGTTATCTGTGTGTTTTAAGGACCAGTGTTCCCAGAGGCCAGACTGGTTATCTGTGTGTTTTAAGGACCAGTGTTCCCAGAGGCCAGACTGGTTATCTGTGTGTTTTAAGGACCAGTGTTCCCAGAGGCCAGACTGGTTATCTGTGTGTTTTAAGGACCAGTGTTCCCAGAGGCCAGACTGGTTATCTGTGTGTATTATGGACCAGTGTTCCCAGAGGCCAGACTGGTTATCTGTGTGTTTTAAGGACCAGTGTTCCCAGAGGCCAGACTGGTTATCTGTGTGTATTATGGACCAGTGTTCCCAGAGGCCAGACTGGTTATCTGTGTGTATTATGGACCAGTGTTAGCAGAGGGCAGACTGGTTTTCTGTGTGTATTATGGACCAGTGTTCCCAGAGGCCAGACTGGTTATCTGTGTGTTTTAAGGACCAGTGTTCCCAGAGGCCAGACTGGTTATCTGTGTGTTTTAAGGACCAGTGTTCCCAGAGGCCAGACTGGTTATCTGTGTGTATTATGGACCAGTGTTCCCAGAGGCCAGACTGGTTATCTGTGTGTATTATGGACCAGTGTTCCCAGAGGCCAGACTGGTTATCTGTGTGTATTATGGACCAGTGTTGGCAGAGCTTCTCGTTCTGGGGGGGGGGGGGGGGGAGTGATATCCATTTGGTCCTGAACCAGGTCTGAGGGACGCCGTGGGACTTCCGGGTTTCCCTCGCCGGCCGTTTGGCTAACAGCGAGCGTCGGACGAGGTGATACGAGGCGGGGTGCAATCTGGTCCTCCTGGCCAATAGGAACAGGGAGGGGCGTCGCCCTGGTCCTCCTGGCCAATAGGAACAGGGAGGGGCGTCGCTCTGGTCCTCCTGGCCAATAGGAACAGGGAGGGGCATCGCCCTGGTCCTCCTGGCCAATAGGAACAGGGAGGGGCATCGCCCTGGTTCTCCTGGCCAATAGGAGCGGCCCCTGCCTGCGCTGTGACCCCTGCCTGCGCTGTGACCCCTGGATGCGCTGACCAGGACGGACTCGTCGGTCTAGCGTCGGGTTCTGATGCTCTTTAGTGTTGATACAGTAGAGGGCCGATGCTCGGCTCAGGCCTTCTGTTAACCCCCTCCAGGGCGGGGGCCAGGCGGTCTGCCTCCTCCTGGAGCCCCCGGTGAATGGAGGAGCACTCCTGCGTTAGGCCGACAGCATCAGGGCTGCTGGGGAGGGGGGGGGTCTGAAGGAGGCGTAGTTGTGTTGAAGGAGCCAGACAGCGAGGCGGAGATACAGAGGTCCTGAACCTCGCTGATACAGACGGAACGGGAGCAGAGCTGGAGAGCAGAGGATGGACAGGACAGACACTGGCCCGCTTCTGGGTTGATCTTCCTTCTTTCACATCGGCCTCACCCTTCTATCGCGTATTGAAGTGTGTGTGTGTGTGTGTGTGCGTGTGTGTGTGTGTGTGTGTGTGTGTGTGTTGTAGCATAAGACCGAGATAAAGAGTCTGTATGACTTTGTGATATCATGTGTGCTTCCCTCAATTTCTGTACAACAGAGTGCTTGTGCATGCAGTCAATGTCAGCCCCCGCCCCCTATTTGCACCTACTGCCTCCTCTGTTAGGCTTCACCTCCATGTCTCCACCACCTACTGCCTCCTCTGTTAGGCTTCACCTCCATGTCTCCACCACCTACTGCCTCCTCTGTTTGGCTTCACCTCCATGTCTCCACCACCTACTGCCTCCTCTGTTTGGCTTCACCTCCATGTCTCCACCACCTACTGCCTCCTCTGTTTGGCTTCACCTCCATGTCTCCACCACCTACTGCCTCCTCTGTTTGGCTTCACCTCCATGTCTCCACCACCTACTGCCTTCTCTGTTAGGCTTCACCTCCATGTCTCCACCACCTACTGCCTCCTCTGTTAGGCTTCACCTCCATGTCTCCACCACCTACTGCCTCCTCTGTTTGGCTTCACCTCCATGTCTCCACCACCTACTGCCTCCTCTGTTTGGCTTCACCTCCATGTCTCCACCACCTACTGCCTCCTCTGTTTGCTTCACCTCCATGTCTCCACCACCTACTGCCTCCTCTGTTTGGCTTCACCTCCATGTCTCCACCACCTACTGCCTCCTCTGTTTGGCTTCACCTCCATGTCTCCACCACCTACTGCCTCCTCTGTTTGGCTTCACCTCCATGTCTCCACCACCTACTGCCTCCTCTGTTTGGCTTCACCTCCATGTCTCCCCTGTTCTGACCTCCTTCCATCTTAAGCCTTGTTTCGGCCGCAGTTAAGGATCCATTTTGGGAACCTTTGGAGGAACCGGGGTCTAAAATAAGTTCCAGGGACATTATTTGACCCCCTAATACGCCCCTTTCTAAATGTAGAGGAACTTTGGGGTGGGCCTTGCAGCACTGAACACCTCTGATTGGCTGAGTACTCTACGCTTTATATTTGGTCTTCAGCCAATCACACACTGATACTCCTATTGTATCCATAATGGTATGCTACACTTATAGTTCTACAACTATCGCTACCTGTTATATCTATCGATCATTGATCTGGATAGCAGTCGGTGTAACAAGCCGATTTATTTGTGGAACGTGAATATAGCTTGCTTTTGATATCACAACGTGTGCAGTCTTGTTTGGTACCGACTTCCTATGAAAGAGTCATAAGCCTTCTTTTAGTTATCCAACAGGGAAACTAACTAATTTTTGTGACGTAACTGAGTGAATGGTTGAGGGAATTTTGTTGGTATGTTTCTTTATTTTATTTTTCGTAAGATCCTCTTACCAAATGTGCCAAGTGTATTTTAGTAAGGGTGTTCATTTACTACACACATAACACACACTCTTTATAAAACACTATCCAGCTTGCCAAGTTTGCTTTAATGGAGTGTTATGACCAGAATTTTCAAACAGGCTTTTCTATACTAGCGGCCATATCATACATCAACAGTTCAGAACTATTATATTACGAGTCCCATTCACTGTCATCAATCAACTGTCGACCTGTTTATCACTTGTTGTCATGGCCATGAATGACGCTCAATTATCCAAACATCTGAATAAACAGTCAGCACCTTTTTCAGATGCAGAGGAAATCGTTGGTTAACCATTTTTATTTCCTAACAAAGCCAGTTGTACATATAGTACACAGGAACATGACTTTTGACATTGAAGTATTCATAAAAGACTGCACTTTTATCATGGAGGTGCAATAGCAAATCACCATGTTTGGTCTGTTGACATCATCAAACCAAACCTAATAACAATGGATGGCAGCCATTGCTCTTCTATTTGTTCAGCAAATAGAATAACATTCTGGGACAGTCTCCTTCTGTCCATTGACCCTGTTAAATAAATAAATACATTCAATTAATACCTGTTTAGACCTCACATGACCTGGGATCAGCCTTCACTGGAGTTGAGGTGGATCAATTTATGCAGCATTTTGTTGAAAAGTAGAAGAAAAAAGTTCATTATAACACAAAGAGCAAATGCATCATCACAAACACACACACACACACACACACACACACACACACAACACACACACACAAATGAGTTCAAATTGTACAGCACTATCCCAATGAATTTTGCAGTACTGTGTCGTTTAAAAAGACTGTAATGAAAAGGCATTTTTTTGTTCATAACCAATCATGTGGTATGTTCTTGTATTTTTTTATAATAATTTCTTCTAATAGATCTGCTCCTTTGTATTCTTTGTCTTTTATCTCCCCTCTTTCGCAGCCTTATGTTACTCAGAGTAACACATTGCACATTTCATTAGGGACTTTTGTCTTAAGTGCGTGTGCATGTATTTAAGTGGTTTTTAGTACAGCTTCTATCAGTATGCACATGTTCCGCGTGTCTCAGAAAGGCAACTGTTCACACGCACGCACGCACGCACGCATCCGTAATATCATTTTCTTTCATTCTACGCATATTTTGCAGGCGATTGCCCACTTGCTGATGCAACAAATCATCTACAAAAAGGTCACAGTGAAACAATTAATACTGTTTATTTGTTCTGTTCCATCTGGATGTCAGGGACAATCGTTATAAAACCACACGAGGTCAGGGTTGGTGCCATCTTAGCACTGACCCACTGTACTGAAGAACACATGGGAACCACTTCGGAAAGAGGCTTTGAGCAACAGACAGCGTGCTCATGCATGTATCAAACAAGATGCTGTATCACAAGAGAGCAGCATGGTCCCATTCGTAAAGATAAGCAAATGAGAGGCATGTTGTGACACAGAGGCTTCAGATCACACACGCACGTACACAGACACCTACACACACACACACACACACACACACACACACACACACACACACAACACATGTTCACACACACATACCACACACACGTACACAGACACACACACAGTCACACACACACACACACACACACACACACACACACACACACGTACACAGACACACATGTTCACACGCACATACACATACACAGACACAGTAACCATCTTTGGCCCTCTGGGGCCATAGTTTGCCACCAGTGCCGTATCTGACCAATGTCAGATTGTTACTGATGCCAACACCAAGGACATTTTGAGAATTGTGGGTATTGTAGGCACACATGAACCAGCAACAGGCCTCGTCTGTTCAGCTTTTAAATATTACCTATTATTATATTATCTCTTAAAACTAAGTAGCAGTGTTGTCTTGCCACATTATGCAGCAGTATTCATATTGGCCATATCCATAATAGCACAAAGCCTTCGCAGACGCCTCTCCCCAGCACACGGCTGTATTTATTGAACATGTAATGCCAAGTCAATTAGAATTACAATAACAAAATGTCAGTCAAGCCACTTGCTCAACAGTTAACCGGACCAATTACAACGCAGAGAATGGAACCGCCCTGAATCCAGGAGCCACGTGGAAGAACGCAGAGCGAGATGTTGAACAGCGCCATTGTCTCTGCCCCATTGTCTGTCTCTCTCTTTCTCTCTCTCCCTCTCCCTCTCCCTCTCTCTCTCTCTCCTCTCCTCTCTCTCATCTCTACCTCTCACTCTCTCTGCCTGCTAATGCCTTCCTCGCTCGCGACACAAAGCCATTCCACCGACTGTAAAACATGAGGGGGGAAAAAAAATGCTCTCCTTGCAGCGCGCTATTCTCATCAAGTGTCGCCTTTGTATTACCTTTTTTTCATTTTAACATATTCTAGCTGATGCTATTAAAAGCTAATTACATATCTCCCCCCCCCCCCGTTTCCATGACAGTCGTAAGGCTGCAGCCGATGTGAGTCCCGTAGTGCTGCTCACTGCGGTCGGTCCGTTCATCGACTCTGTCCTCTCTCTCTGTCTCTGTCTCTGTCTCTGTCTCTGTCTCTCTCTCTCTCTCTCTCTCGCTCTATCTCTC
Organism: Gadus morhua; assembly: GCF_902167405.1. NCBI lineage: Eukaryota > Metazoa > Chordata > Actinopteri > Gadiformes > Gadidae > Gadus > Gadus morhua. The sequence goes on from NC_044052.1 coordinate 24,752,296, forward strand.
TCCTGTGTCTCTGTCTCTGTCTCTCTCTCTCTCTGTCTCTCTCATCTCTCTCTCTGTCTCCTCTCCACTCACTCTCTCTCTCTCTCTCTCTCTCTCTCTCTCTCTCTCTCTCTCTCTCTCTCTCTCTCTCTCTCTCCCTGTCTCTCTCTCTCTCTCTCTCTCTCTCTCTCTCTCTCTCTCTCTCTCTCTCTCTCTCTCTCTCTCTCTCTCCTGTCTCCCTGTCTCTCTGTCTCTCTGTCTCTCTGTCTCTCTCTCTCTCTCTCTCTCTCTCTCTCTCTCTCTACACTGTGAGCTGTACGGGGTAATGCTCGACCACTGCTAGAATAACCATCGCAAACCTGTTGTTCTGATGCAGCGCTTTAAGACACAGCCTTGGACTGACTGTTCCATGATTTAAGACACACACACACACACACACACACACACACACACACACACACACACACACACACACACACACACACACACACACACACACACTAGTTCTACAGGTTGACGACCCTTCTACAGTGTCAGAGATCTGTTTCAGAGCTCATAATTGTCTCTGTTTTATGTTAGACAAGGCCTGTGTTCAACAATGAATTCACATCTTCCCAATACCTTGATTTGATTGTCTTGTCTCTGCAGAGTGCAGGTAAGGTTTAAGATTGGTTTAGTGTTTTCTGTTTGTAGCCTGCTCCCTTTCTAGACGGCCCTTGGTATGTAACAGACTTCTGTTTGTACCATAGAACTTATTAAGGCCATGTAGGCAATTTGGGTGAGACCTTGTTAAGCATTGCTAAGGGGCACTCAGGACAAAGGTACCTTAAGTATACGGCACGAGAGAACCACACTTCCATCTGCAAGAAAGCACTTCCACACACACACCCACAGACACGCACACCCACCCAACCACACACAGTGACAGACCTAGCTAATGGTGTAATTTAGTCGTGTTTACCTCTAGTGGGGAGAGGTCTTTGATGTGGAGTACGGCTGTACGGCGAGGTTGAAATGGACAGACAAACAGTCGCCACATCAAAGACACACTGACCTGGCCACAGTATCGTCACCATGGAGACCAGCTACACTCTCCTTCTGCTCGTATTCTGAGAATTGTTGTCTTGTTTACCCTCCAATCTCTATGCAATCTACCTAATTACCATTTCTGCGTCAGTTTTGTCCCGTTAGGATTTCCCTCCAAATTCCTTTCCATCTGTCCTCCGTCCATTCTGTACATCCGTTCCATGGACGTACATCACGTGTCTATGCAAAGACAACATGGTACAACTAATCATCACAGAGACAACACACCTACTCGTCACAGAGACAACATGATACACCTACTCATCACAGAGACAACACACCTACTCATCACAGAGGACAACATGATACACCTACTCATCACAGAGACAACACACTACTCATCACAGAGACAACATGATACACCTACTCATCACAGAGACAACACACCTACTCGTCACAGAGACAGATCCCTAGAAGCTCCTGTGGCAGCCCCGTCTCCACTGGCCCTGAAGTCGATATTCCGGGCTCCAGATCACCTTGTGTCGCTGCGCCGTCTTCATGCATGAAGCGCACGGCGGAATAATGTGTGGTGGGCCACGCCGTAGCTCTTCGTAGTAAATAAGCTGTCCGGACGTCCACACGCGACGCACAGCAAGCAAGCAGTCGGACAGCCGAGTTTAATTCAATGCGCGTTCACATCCTAATGCGTTTCATAAATCCACCGCGGGGACGTTTAATGTGTGTATAAATTATCCAATGAGGGGCAGAGCTGTCCCATGAATCAAAGGGTTTGGGGCCGACGCTATGCGCGGTGGTTTATGGGGGGGCGGGGGCTAATTGCTCATGCTGCCATGTTTTCTGTATGAGTGATGAGGCAGTAGGGAGGTGGAACTGCCTCCCTGAGGGCCAGTACCTGCAGTACACCACGCCATGCACTGTGTTGGGTTGGGATTAGAGGGAAACTGCCGAAGTGAACTGAAAGACATTTAGGATTACGCTGAGGATTTAGGTGAGAGTGGAAGGCCGTATGATTGAGCTCTGTTTATATGTTTTGTCAAAGGAGAACAGCTGAAACAATCCTGAAGTTGTCCTTAAAAGACGCCACGAAATCAGTCTACGGTTTCCACGGCGCTCCTGCGGCTAGCGGGAACAGACACATCCTCAGAACACATCCATGTGCACTCATTGTATGTTGAAACACATCCTCAGAACACATCCATGTGCACTCATTGTATGTTGAAACACATCCTCAGAACACATCCATGTGCACTCATTGTATGTTGAAACACATCCTCAGAACACATCCATGTGCACTCATTGTATGTTGAAACACATCCTCAGAACACATCCTCTTCACTCATTGTATGTTGGCACACATCCTCAGAACACACCCTATTCACTCATTGTATGTTGAAACACATCCTCAGAACACATCCATGTGCACTCATTGTATGTTAAAGCACATCCTCAGAACACATCCTCTTCACTCATTGTATGTTGAAACACATCCTCAGAACACATCCTCTTCACTCATTGTATGTTGAAACACATCCTCAGAACACATCCATGTGCACTCATTGTATGTGAAACACATCCTCAGAACACATCCTCTGCACTCATTGTATGTTGAAACACATCCTCGGAACACATCCTCTGCACTCATTGTATGTTGAAACACATCCTCAGAACACATCCACCTGTACTCATTGTATGTTGTGTTACACAGGTATTGAATAAAGGCCATTTCACGTTGCCTTTAAAAGGAGATGAGATAGAGGTTGTCTTTAAGTTCTGTCGCCGTACACATCTTTAAATGTCTGCACACATGAACAGCACGTCTAAAGGGGTATTGTTCAGGTCTGAGCCAGGTGACGGGGGGGGTTGTGTTCACTCCCGCTGCGGTGCAGTAGCTGTCCTGCCGGCTCGGGTTGGCGCGGGGGGGGGGTGCGTTCAAACAAAGAGAGAGAGGTACAGGATGGTCAGTATTGTTTATTTGTAAAACATTCAGTCAAAGGATGTGATTTTATTGATACAATCTTTGAATCCCTATCAATTAGCATTGACTACAAATATGTCCAGTTTTTTTTTACTTACTAACTAGTTAAAGTGTTAAACATTGCTTCTTTATTTAAAGTGTACCGAACACGGTTGCTGATTGTCAGCCATGGTCTCACGGCCTCCGGTTCGGATCCACGTGGTGATGTCAAAATGCAAAAGGCTCCCGACAGATATTAACATTTTGACAATGTTTAAAATGTTGACAGGAACTCGACTGCTATAGACAAATACAAGCTTGGACCAAAGTTTAAATGGCTTACAATCAGGAATGTTACGTTTGTTTTGGGTTTTATGCCTTCTACTCCATTTATATATGGAAAACCAAATGTTTGGTTCTTTTGTGGTAATAATGACAGTAATCATTTTCTGAGGTGTTAAATGAGCATTGCAAAACTAGCATTCGAAGAATATTAGAATTTCCTGGGACATTTCACTCTACAAAGTTACACAATGACCTATAAAATAGAACAGTTTTCTGCAGACACAACATACCAAAGAGAAACAATCTGGGTCATGTATGTATATGTATGTAATATATAACCCTCATAATAATGAGTAATATAATAATTTAGATAATAATAATAACTAGAACTGCAAGCAGTTATGCAGGGGTCCAAGAAGTGTGCATTTCGCCGGCACAACGCGACAAGAAATGTGCGTTTCGCCGGCACAACGCGAAGCATGTGTTCAAAACGCTACCCTGAACCTGTGGATACCAAAGGATTTGAACTGTGGTAGGAGTAGCGAGAAGTCAGTGTAGCGTTTTCGAGGCTAAATTTTGTAGAAGATATACTATTTCCTCGTTTATTGCGCCCCCTAATGGCGAATTTTTCGGATTTTTTTATTGAACGACATTAAGGTTAACACCAACATGTCTGTAAAATTTGGACTCGATCCGATGTCTAATTTTGGATTTCTTTGGATTTTTGATATTCCACGTCTAATTTAGCTAATAAATCAATATTCAAAACGCTACCGTTTCGTCGTCAAAGGTCGCATCAAAAAAGTGTTTCATGCATTCTTTGCGTGTGCATCTGAAGATGTCGTGCGCAAAGTTTGGTGTCGATTGGTCCAAAAAAATTATGGACGCAAATGGGCGTGGCCTATGCCAAAAGATGCAGCAGACTCCAGTGAATCTGTGTGTACAAGGTTTTGAATGTGGGAGGTTCGGTGTGGGAGTTATAGCCCCGAACGCGTCTTTCCTTTGTATAGCGCCACCTAGTGACCGCCGTGTATGGATTTGTTATCTGAGTAGCGGTGCCGGACCTGGTTTCTAGTCATGCAATTGGCGTGTCGGCACCATTTACGGTTTTGGCTGTGGGCCCACTTCTAGGGGGAGGTAGTATAAAAATAAAAAAAATCCTTACAAAAACAATAGGGATCCAACCTGTTGGCTTGGACCCCTAATTATTGCACCTATATAGCATTTTTCAAAGCACTGAAAGCTGAGTTTGGTGGAAGGGCCGTGACAACCACCCTGTGGCGTCTCTGAACCAAATCAAATCAACTCTTTACCAGAGTGCTCTCCGCCAGAGGGAAGGGGTGTAGACAAGATGACTACGGCCTTTAACTCCTAACTGCTGCAGGATGATATGTGTTTTAGATAGGACTGGAATCAGAAGCAGTGACACCAAATCGCAGAGATCATCTCCCTTCTGCCTGAATGACCTTCTCCAAAATGAGCCACAATTAGAAACAATGAGAGGAGAGACATCTTGCTCCCTGGCTTCGGTCGATGTGGTTCAGCCTCATTCACAGAGCGGAGTCACAGAGCGGCAGGTCAATCAAACCCTGAACACAATGGACTGAAACGCAGAGGAGAACTGGAACCAGAGCAGACACTAGCACAGGGCGAGAGACAATGGAGGACAGTGACTCAGCATCTCTCTCTCTCTCTCTCTATCTCTGATCGATCCTCAGCTCTACAACATGAACATTGTAACTGTGTATTACTTTGATTGCGGGGTGTAGTCCTATCACAATCAGGAGGTCTGATCTCTGGGGTGAACCCCATGGACTAACCCCCTGTACCGTGTGTTCCCCTGGCCTCCTGAATGGACAGGATGTGGAGATCCGCACCAACGTGTCGCAGTACCTGCCCCAGATCAGCGAGCTGCTCAACAGAGTGCCGCGCCAGATGCTGCTGCTGCTGAAGACCAACGACCTGCTGCGCGGCATCGAGGCCGCGCTGCAGACCCGCGCCGCCTCCTCCTCCTTCCTCAACATGTCCCGCTGCTGCGTCCGCGCCCTGGCCAGGTATACCTCCACCCTCCGTACACCTCCACCCTCCGTACACCTCCACCCTCCGTACACCTCCACCCTCCACCTCCGTACACCTCCACCCTCCGTACACCTCCACCCTCCGTACACCTCCACCCTCCATACACCTCCACCCTCCACCTCCGTACACCTCCACCCTCCGTACACCTCCACCCTCCATACACCTCCACCCTCCACCTCCGTACACCTCCACCCTCCGTACACCTCCACCCTCCACCTCCGTACGACTCCAACCTCCACCTCCATACACCTCCACCCTCCGTGCACCTCCACCCTCCACCTCCGTACACCTCCACCCTCCGTACACCTCCACCTCCGTACACCTCCACCCTCCACCTCCGTACACCTCCACCCTCCATACACCTCTACCCTCCATACACCTCCACCCTCCGTACACCTCCACCCTCCGTACACCTCCACCCTCCACACACCTCCCCCCTCCACCTCCGTACACCTCCACCCTCCATATACCTCCACCCTCCACCTCCGTACGACTCCAACCTCCACCTCCATACACCTCCACCCTCCACCTCCACCCTCCACCTCCGTACACCTCCACCCTCCACCTCCGTAAACTTCCACCTCTCCCCTTCACCCTTCACCCTCCCCTCTCCACCTCCCCTTTCCACCCTCCACCCTCCCCTCCAGCCTGTCCCCGGTCTGACCCAGTTTGCACACACACTCATTTCCATGTCCTGGCGGATCAGCCAGGTTATGCGGGGTGTCTGACAGCAGAGAGCCGTCCGAGTGAGTTGAACACATCATCAGTTAACAGACGGCGGCGACCCCGCCAGCCCACCCTCCCCTCTCCTCCCTCCTCTCCTCCCCTCCCCTCCCCTCCCCTCCCCTCCCCTCCCCTCCCCTCCTCTCCTCCCTCCTCCTCTCTCCTCCTCCCCTCCCCTCCCCTCCCCTCCCCTCCCCTCCCCTCCTCTCCTCTCCTCTTCTCCCCTCTCTCCCCTCCCCTCCCCTCCCCTCCTCTCCCCTCCCCCCCCCCCCCTCCCCTCCCCTCCCCCTCCTCTCCCCTCCCCTCCTCCTCTCCCCTCCCCTCCTCTCCTCCCTCCTCCTCTCTCCTCCTCCCCCTCCCCTCCCCTCCCCTCCCCTCCTCTCCTCTCCTCTCCCCTCCTCCCCTCCTCTCCTCTCCTCCCCTCCCTCCTCCTCTCCCCCCCTCCTCTCCTCTCCTCTCTCCGCTCTCCTCTCCTCTCTCCTCTCCTCTCCTCTCCTCTCCTCTCCTCTCTCCTCTCCTCTCCTCAGCTCCTCTCCTAGCTGCTGGCCGTCCCCTCGGAGATCAACCTCTCCGTTTTGATCCGTCATATCTTGATATAATTTGATTTGTCATATATTTATATATTTTGATCTGTCATATATTTATTATATTTCGATTCGTCCTCTATATATATTTTTATTTAACGTCGTATTCTTTCATTAAAAGGTGTTATTCAAAAAGAAAATGTATATTTTTTTGTATTTTTTTCTTAGAATTTGTTCAGTGAGATATTGGTCTCTGCTGCTAATCTCAAATCATTTAAATCGTGGCCCGAGAGTTATAAGGGCACTCTGTGGACTGCTGAAGGTTTAAAAGTGTCTCAATCAGGATCCAGTGATGTAAAGATTCATAGATTTAACTAGAAATGTGTAATCACCGCCTGGTGCACCAACGTTTGTTCTGTTTAAATGTAGATGGGAGAAGAGACTTCGAGGTAAATGTATCTTCTGTCAAAAGCTCTTTTATTAATTTGTTTGTTTATGATAATAACTGACATCCGTATATGATGGTTATTGTCTCAACCCACAGAGCTCGCCCTCCAGCTATCTGAAAGCGCTGCCTCTTGCAGGGCTGCAGTTCACCAACCGGCCTACAGGGGCCAGTAGTGAGAAGGAATTTGGTTTCTTACCCACAGCACCTTTAACATCGTATCTTTCATCCTTTTCTTCATGCAGGCACAGGAGGAGCAAGGCTAGCTCCCGGACGCGGCGTCTGCGGATCTCAGTGGGCGAGGTGCTGGGGCTGTGGCGGCTGGGTCTGTACGAGGTGTACCTCCAGGTCAAAGGTCACCCAATGGCTCGCTGGCTGTGGGCCTTGCTCGGCTGCCTGGGCTAGTCATCAGCCTGGAGATGGACACACACACACACACACACACACACACACACACACACACACACACACACACACACACACACACAGATATGTAAATATCTAAATTATATTATTCTTACTTTTATTCATTAGTCCAAATCGCACATTGAGCTGTCAACATCTTGGCTGAAGACCCCTGGGAATATAAACAGAAGGACAGAAGGCAGCCATAGGTATTATTATTGAAATTCAACCAGATGTTAAGTTGACCAAGACATCAGTCAATCATAACCAGTCACGCAGGCAGGCAGACATATGGCAGCAGTCAGTCAAATGAGACGTTTACCGGGAGAAACTAAATTGGCCTCAGTCCAGCACCGGCATGCAGGCTGGGACTCAGTCAGTCCAACCCCACCAACAGACTGACAGACGGACAGACGGACAGACGGGTGGTGCAGCCAGTTAGACGTACTGATGTAGGTTGAGATGCAGGAAGCCATACGGAGGAGTAATTGTTTCTCTGAACTTTCCGTTGCCTTTGCGGCCTCTACCTTTTGGTATTTATCTTGGGAAGCAAGTAAGTTAGTTAAATTAAGTTGAGTTATCCTTTATTGTCCCTCTTTAAGTAGCACGATGAGGTAACGTTGATCGGTTAATGGACGGCTGACTCTAGCCATGACTCTTAAGTTAAGTTTCCTCTCCGTTTACGGAGAGTCACGGAGGCCAAACCTCAGCACTCCGTCACCAGGATCAGCTGCTGGTTGGGCACCGGCCTTAACGGTTGGACAATCTGTACTTCCAGCAAGGATGAAGACAGAAACTTATTTTATATTTCCATTGAAAGAAGATGTTGTGGAAACTAATGGATCCCGGCTCCCACGGAGAGTGGTTATTATGGGCTATAATACCTCATAACATGGCTTTCGGCCATTTTTTCATGGATTTCACTCAAGGCATGTACTCTGGATTATCCATCTGTCTTTTTATAATTTCGTCGTGTGCTTATTTTGGGACCAGTTGAGTTCTATCTTGTTGGCCAAATACGTTGAAGATTAATGCACGTGTGGTTTTCCCTCCAGCGTATGTCCAGGTGTTTCTATCAATGCAGAGAAGCGTCATCACGCCACTCTCAGTATTGTACTCCTCTGTTCTTCAGTGTTGTCTTTTTTGAGATTTTAAAACATCTCATCTATCTCTTGCTGTGCAATCTCCCGCTGGAACCTGGGGCCAATTAACGCTGCTTTCATTCATCATACTGCTTTTATGTGGTTCATTTCATTTACAGATGAAAACTGCTTGATAAACACTGTGCACCATGTTGGGGTTGGGGTCTAATACTTGATTTCTTTGTGGGCCCAAATTAGTATTTGTGGTTATGAAGAGTTATGAGATTAGCCTTATGCAGTCCTGTGATGTGTTTCATTTGTTTTCTCTTACAGTTTATTGTTGTCTGTGAACTGAAGCCACTGCTGTAATTATTAAAGAATAACTTTTCAACCTAGATCCTATTTCCCCTCATGTTGGGTCTAAGTGACTAATGCACACAACAATTTCTGAAATGGTTTGTTGAGCGAGAGAGCTTCAACCTACAGACGGGGCTGTCATGTGATCCTATGAGGCCAATGTCGCACATCCTCTGCCTGCTGTTCCACTGACATTGCGCAAATACAACGCGATAATAATGACAACAAAGACAAGCCTTCAAAACTTCTCCTTGAGAGAGACTTGACAATGACAAAGCGACCTGAAAATGAAAGTGAAAAAGAAAAATAGTTGTATTTCTCTGGAGGGATCCTTCCCTAATATTGTCTGACATAATAACAATCGGAGAGCAGCAAAAATAAGCACTTCTAGAGGACTCCCATTGTCGGGGGCTGGTAGCTCATCGGGTTACAATGCAGCCCTGCATTAGTCACACAAACACCCAAAACCATGGAGAGACAGGGTCGAGGTTGAAAAACCCCAAGGTCATGCTTTAACAGAATGGCATGTGAACATGAAGTGGCATTTTAATCATGGGAGATGCAATAGATTAAAGTTTTCTACGTGAGATCACACTTATTTTCATCAGTTCTCGGTTCCATTCCTTCAATTTGAATGTGGAGGGCAAATGCTGTCTATTAAATATAATCGAAAAGCCAAACGGTAGTGTCTTGAAATAAAGATTTTACATTGCCAAAGACCTGACTGAACTTATTTCACAGTCTGTCTTTCAGCCTATATGTATGGTCATTTAGAAAAGGACACTTCTAATCTTGGCTAGTCGCAAAAGTCAACAGACCTCATCCCTGATCAGAGTCATGGCCACCGGCCGGCATCAGGTCAAAGGCCTCCATGACTGGATGCTGCCACAGCGATCAGATTCCTGTGTCGGTTCCATAAAACCAGTCTGAACTGGTCAGGACAGCAACGTCAAACACTAACTCCTTGCAGTGGGAACATTGGCTGGGCTTGCGTTCCACATCTGACCCTGGACCACCGTCCCAGACCTCTCCCCAAGGGTTCCTCATTCAGGACTGGAGAAACTCCGCCCTGGTCTGAGTCTCCTTTGGTGTTGGCAACCTGTAAACGCATTTTAGAATCAATGTGAACACATGGTCTGGGTCCTGATGCTCTGATAGGGGCGCGTTCCCGTTGGGATGCTGGGTGCTGTGTGGGCTCGTGTTGTGTCTGTGTGCCGCCGGCGACACTGTAGCCCTGATTAGGTGCTATAGACTAGACTGTAAAAGCCCCCCCCCAAGGACCGCCTCTGAGGGGACTTTGAATTTAAGGATCGATTTCATACTGGATGAATCTCAGTTTATAGTAAGACTGTGGTTCAGGTGACTGTCTCTCCCCCAGCGAGTAGTCATCGTGAAACATGTCTACACACAGACACACACACACACACACACACTCACAGACACACAGACACACACACTCACAGACACACACACTCACTCACACACACACACACACACACACACACACACACACACTCACAGACACACAGACACACACACTCACACAGACACACACACTCACACAGACACTAACACACACACACACACACACTCACAGACACACAGACACACACACTCACACAGACACACACACTCACACAGACACTAACACACACACACACACACACTCACAGACACACACACTCACACAGACACACACACTCACACAGACACTAACACACACACACACACACACACACACACTCACAGACACACACACTCACACAGACACTAACACACACACACACACACTCAAAGACACACACTCACAGACACACAGACACACACACTCACACACACAGACACACACACACGTTATTATGTCAGACAATATTAGACACACACCGACACAGACACACACAGACAGACAGACGGACAAACACACACAATCCAAAGGCTCCTCCCCCTGTAGGCCAACGCGGCCCATCTGACGTGCTCCCCGACCAACACTCTGATGAGTAGGGGCAGTATGGGGCCTGGGTAGGGGCAGTAGGGGCAGTATGGGGCCTGGGTAGGGGCAGTATGGGGCCTGGGTAGGGGCAGTATGGGGCCTGGGTAGGGGCAGTAGGGGCAGTAGGGGCAGTATGTAGTCTGAGTAGGGGCAGTATGGGGCCTGGGTAGGGGCAGTAGGGGCAGTATGTAGTCTGAGTAGGGGCAGTATGGGCCTGGGTAGGGGCAGTAGGGGCAGTATGGGGCCTGGGTAGGGGCAGTAGGGGCAGTATGTAGTCTGAGTAGGGGCAGTATGTAGTCTGAGTAGGGGCAGTAGGGGCAGTATGTAGTCTGAGTAGGGGCAATAGGGGCAGTATGTAGTCTGAGTAGGGGCAGTAGGGCAGTATGTAGTCTGAGTAGGGGCAATAGGGGCAGTATGTAGTCTGAGTAGGGGCAGTATGTAGTCTGAGTAGGGGCAATAGGGGCAGTATGTAGTCTGAGTAGGGGCAGTAGGGCAGTATGTAGTCTGAGTAGGGGCATTAGGGGCAGTATGGGGCCTGAGTAGGGGCAGTAGGGGCAGTATGTGGGCCTGAGTAGGGGCATTAGGGGCAGTATGTAGTCTGAGTAGGGCAGTATGGGGCCTGAGTAGGGGCAGTAGGGGCAGTATGGGGCCTGAGTAGGGGCAGTAGGGCAGTAGGGGCAGTATGGGGCCTGAGTAGGGGCATTAGGGGCAGTATTTGGGCCTGGGTAGGGGCAGTAGGGCAGTATGGGGCCTGAGTAGGGGCATTAGGGGCAGTATGTGGTCTGAGTAGGGGCATTAGGGGTAGTAGGGGCAGTATGTGGGCCTGAGTAGGGGCATTAGGGGCAGTATGTGGTCTGAGTAGGGGCATTAGGGGTAGTAGGGGCAGTATGTGGGCCTGAGTAGGGGCATTAGGGGCAGTATGTGGGCCTGGGTAGGGGCAGTAGGGCAGTAGGGGCAGTATGTGGTCTGAGTAGGGGCATTAGGGGTAGTAGGGGCAGTATGTGGGCCTGAGTAGGGGCATTAGGGGCAGTATGTGAGTAGGTGTGCATTGAGAGACGGTGATCAGTGTGTGTTTGTGAGTCTTGGTTTGTGTCCATCCAAACGTGTGTGTGTGTGTGTCTGTGTGAGAGCACGACAAAGTTGATGGTCGGATTAGATGAGTAATACGTCTCGCTGTTTATGTGTGTGTGTGTGTGTGTGTGTGTGCATTTGTGTGTTTGTGTCTGTGTGAGAGTGTGTTTGTGTGAGTGAGTGGCCTTAAGCTGAGTCTGTTAGCCTCAGGAGAAACATCCATCTCTATCACCCAGACCGGCCCATGCCTGTCATCACTAATAGAACCTGGAGAACTAACTCTATTTTTGTCTCTCTTCTCCTCTCTCTCTCTTTCTCTCTCTCTCTCTCTCTCTCTCTCTCTCTCTCTCTCTCTCTCTCTCTCTCTCTCTCTCTCTCTCTTCTCCTCTCTCTCTCTCTCTCTCTCTCTCTCTCTCTCTCTCTCTCTCTCTCTCTCTCTCTCTCTCTCTCTGGTCTAACAGTGGAGGAGGTGTTAAAGGTCAATGTTCGCTGATAAACTTCCAGTCATTGTGTATCTTCTCAAACATCGACTAGAAGTGATTTTTCCAATCGACCCAAAATTTGTTTGTTGAAAAAGTAGAGCAGCCCTCGTTGTGCATCATACTGAAGAGAAAATCACTGATCACAGAACTACTAAACTAGAACAACGTTACACCTGCAGTCCAAAACATTCAGATCAACAACAGATCACAGAACAGCCGGAGGCCTAGCTCCTCCTCCTCCCTGTAGGAGGCCTAGCTCCTCCTCCCTAGCTCCTCCTCCTCCCTGTAGGAGGCCTAGCTCCTCCTCCCTAGCTCCTCCTCCTCCTCCCTGTAGGAGGCTAAGCCCCTCCTCCCTAGCTCCTCCTCCTCCCTGTAGGAGGCCTAGCTCCTCCTCCCTGTAGGAGGAGGAGCTAGGCCTCCTACAGGGAGGAGGAGGAGGCCTAGCTCCTCCTCCTCCCTGTAGGTGGTGGAGCTCCTGAACACTAAATAGTTAGTGTAGTATAATATAGTTAGTGTAGTATAATATAGTTAGTGTAGTATAATATAGTTAGTGTAGTATAATATAGTTAGTGTAGTATAATATAGTTAGTGTAGTATAATATAGTTAGTGTAGTATAATATAGTTAGTATAGTATAATATAGTTAGTGTAGTGTAATATAGTTAGTGTTGTATAATATAGTTAGTATAGTATACTATAGTTTGTGTAGTATAATGTAGTTAGTGTAGTATAATGTAGTTAGTATAGTATAATATAGTTAGTATAGTATAATATAGTTAGTATAGT
>NC_044052.1:24768003-24820503 GCF_902167405.1 Gadus morhua
GCCTCCCTCTTTTGGTTTGATGAAGTGAGAATGGGACCACAGGCTGACGATTCACACATCACTTGGTCATAGTAGTGACTCCTCATCCCTCTGGATTCAGCCTAATGTTATTGGACAGACTGACTGATGGCCCCAGATCAGTCCAAGTCAATTGTGCATCTGTAGTATTTAGGCCAGGTCAAATACCTTTAGTAAGCAAGACTTTGTGCTTAATGTAATTTCTTAGTAACCACAGGTTACCCAATGTTATGGACAAACACACGCATATATATATATATATATATATATATATATATATATATATATATATATATATATATATATATTCAAAAAGAAAGTCTACGCAAACATTATGGCACATAACATGAGTGTCCTAATCCGAAAGCAATTATACCTGTGACCCTGCAACCAACACATTGGTGTGACAGGCAGACAGACACACAGATGAGCACACACAGACACGCACACACACACGCACACGCACGCAGACACACATGCCACAGCGCGTGTCCCGGTAACTGTTAACGACTGTCAGCCGTGAAATTACTTTAACCAACCTCTGCGGCGACAGGAAATGCAGCGAGGCGCTTCTGACAGACGCAACAGAGACCAGAACAGGAGGCACATAATACAGAACGCACTTTAACGATCGCCTCTGATTGAGCCTGGAGCTGTTGGCTTTATTATTTATTTATCCTCACTGAAAGTATGATATATCCGAAGATTTGAGTTCATCTCTGGAATACCGTTCATACCTGCTATAGCGGTGGCCTTAAGGGAACCTATTGGGGGTCTCATCATACCAACGCATCGCTGGCTCGTTGCCGGGGGTAACTGTCTGTATACATGTATGACTGGGCGGGTCGACCTCAGGTCACTTCATTTGATATGACCAGAGGGGAAAAGTGTCTGTGTGTGTGAGTGTGTGTGAGTGTGTGTCTGTGTGTGTGCATGTGCATGCGTGCGTGCGTGTGTGCATGTGTCTTTGTTTGTGTGTGTGTGTGCGTGCGTGTGTGTCTGTAGGGAGAGTGTGTGTGGAGATGCTGGGTTAACCTGTGCACACTGATTGCTCAATGCACCACAGGTGTGCAGCCCCCCCAGCTCAGAGTCCGTCAGTCTGTCCGTCAGTCTGTCTGGGGCCGGTGAGGCCCCCGAGGGCCGTCAGTCTGTCCGTCAGTCTGTCTGGGGCCGGTGAGGCCCCCGAGGCCGTCAGTCTGTCCATCAGTCTGTCTGGGGCCGCTGAGGCCCCTGAGGGCCGTCAGTCTGCCAGGGGCCGCTGAGGCCCCTGAGGGCCGTCAATCTGCCAGGGGCCGCTGAGGCCCCTGAGGGCCGTCAGTCTGTCTGGGGCCGGTGAGGCCCCCGAGGGCCGTCAGTCTGTCCGTCAGTCTGTCTGGGGCCGGTGAGGCCCCCGAGGCCGTCAGTCTGTCTGGGGCCGGTGAGGCCCCCGAGGCCGTCAGTCTGTCTGGGGCCGGTGAGGCCCCCGAGGGCCGTCAGTCTGTCTGGGGCCGGTGAGGCCCCCGAGGCTGTCAGTCTGTCTGGGGCCGGTGAGGCCCCCGAGCCTCACCGGCCCTCCGCTTCGGTCTCACGCACTCCGCTGTGAGACCGAAGCGTATCCCGACCGCCTCCATCGTGGCGTTTGGAAGCTCAGGAGGCCATCAGCAGTTGGAATCATTTGGTGATTAAATTCTGATAATATATATAATTCACTTTATAAAACCCTAACTTAAAGGTGTTATAGGTATTATTCAAGAGTTATTATTGCCTTTGACATTTTATTATTTGAGAGTAATTTGTTCAGAATGGAGGCCGTCAATCAGCTGCCATCAGTGGGTGAAGTGTGCTGTGAGAAGGTCTACTCTGAGCTCTGTTGATTGGCTGCCTCTGGATCAGACGAGTCAGATTTTAACCCAATCCTGGCTCTTTTCAGACTATTCTCCTCCCTGATTGGTTCAGGGGAATCCATCGTGCCTGTCAATCACATGTGCCTGTAATGCATCAGTTCTCAATGGCTGAGAAACTGACAGCATCTGAGTTGTTCAGTTTCTCCTCAAAAATGTCTTCAAACATCTGCTTTGCCCGGTAAATGACCGGTTGTTATTTCACAGTGAAGCCGTCCGGTTGTGCTATAGCCGTCGTGCTGCCTTGCCTATACAGTATATATATATATATATATATATATATATATATATATACAGCCTATATACAGTACAGTGATTCAATACATCAGTAATCATGCGCGGCTGCTTCCCTGTTTCTGCCACAGTGAAGAAGAAGAGAAGAAGAGGAGCTCATTGACGTCTGAGCGGCGGTCAGAGCCGTGAGCAGCCGCTGTAACTGGAAGAGACCCGAGTCACACAATGGCTGATCGAAGAGACAGAGCTGGACGCGGGCGGCGGGATTGACGGGGGGGGGACGACGATCTCAGGCATCGATCTCACATGCTTCACGCTTTCTTTTTCCATATCCATTTATTTCGCCTGCCTCTCTCTTTCATCCTCTCCAACTATCTCTGCACCCCCTCCCTCTCTCCCTCCCCCCTCCCTCCCTCCCCCCCTCTGCAGTATATGGGGGGGGGGGGGGGGGGGACACACATCCCAGAGCTCTCATTGCTCAGTCTCAAAGGCTTCAGACCGGGTACAGAGGGAGGGGCTACTGTAGCCCCTCCCTCTGTTCGGACCCCTCTGTGATTGCTGCGTACCCCAACCTCTGACCCTATGCCTGATCCGGACTATTCCGGACCCACGTCCTGGGTCAGCCTGTCGCCTCCGTTGGTCATAGCTAGGAGCCAATAGCAGAGCCAGGACCATGAGATACCCATAATGATGCATTGCGTGGGTGAGATCTGCTCCCGAAGGGAAACAGAATGTTGACTGGCCGCCCGATAAAGCTTTCAAAGGTCACATGGTTACCATCATCCTCATCATCATCATCATCATCATCATCATCATCATCATCATCATCATCATCTTCATCATCATCGTGCTCTGACACTATAGCTCAACACTCAGTAATGGAAAATGGATCTCATTATATTTTGTTCACAATTGACGTGTGTAATGCATTTTTTTATACTTTATTATAATGTGTGTGGTGAGAGAGAGAGAGAGAGAGAGAGAGAGAGAGAGAGAGAGAGAGAGAGAGAGAGAGAGAGAGAGAGAGAGAGAGAGAGAGAGAGAGAGAGAGAGAGAGAGAGAGAGAGAGGGACAGAGAGACAGAGAGAGACAGAGAGAGACAGAGAGAGACAGAGAGAGAGCGAGAGGGACAGAGAGAGAGAGAGACAGAGAGAGGGAGAGACAGAGGGACAGAGAGAGAGAGACAGAGAGAGAGACAGAGAGAGAGAGAGACCGAGAGAGGGCGGGTATGTGTCCTATTGTGTCAGAGGACTGACCAGGATTGTGCGTGTGTGTGCGCGTGTGCCCATGCGTGCCCTCGGTGACACTATTTGTTTGTCTTGCAGGACTGAATTAACATTGCTGTGTAATCACTCTGCATTATGCTCAGCGCTCGATAGCTGACAGCCTGTCTGGAGCCGGCAGAGCCTGTCAATATGTTACTTTACACACGCACACACACACGCACACACATGCATACCACATACACACACACACGCACAGGCACACACTTTTCACGTGCACAGAAGCAGATGTTGTGGGTGTGGTTGATCTCACCCCCACACAGCGGGAACACACCGTCACCGCCTCAGCTACACGTGCACACACTTTCTCCACACACGTTTGGAGTGCATGTATGGAAGGGTGACACCCCATCAACAAGGACTCTTACGTTCAGTCACACACTTACACACACACGCACACGCACACACACACACACACACACACACACACACACACACACACACTCCCTCAGGGTAGTCATGACTTATATACTGTGGGGCGGACGAGATAACGCCCTTCTGTGATCAATAGTACTTTGGTGGCAAACACTCCCTGTCCTGCAGCCTCAGGATGAATATATATATATATAGAGAGAGAGAGAGAGAGAGAGAGAGAGAGAGAGAGAGAGAGAGAGAGAGAGAGAGAGAGAGAGAGAGAGAGAGAGAGAGAGAGAGAGAGAGAGAGAGAGAGAGAGACAGAGAGACAGAGAGAGACAGAGACAGAGAGAGAGATAGACTGTTGGAGGGCAATCAAGACCTTAATGGACTCAACCTCCTTCCTCTTTCTCTCCTTTTTTTCCTTTCTCTGTTTTTCGTTCCTTGAAGCTTTTATCTTCACATCTCTCCCATCCCTTTCTGTTTCTATAGGACGCTCTATCTTATATATATATATATGAGATAGAGCGTCCTATATATAAATACTATTATACTACTACTAGTATATAAATACTGTAAGATGGACCATAATATATATGATATCTATTCATATAGACAGAAACATTCCACAGCAATGTTTACCTTATTTCTTGGAAGTCAGAGAGAAAGAGAAAGAGAGAGGTTCTATTATTGTGTTCAACGGCCGGTTATTTTTAATACTTTGTGTGTCAGCACCCTAAACACCACAAACTAAAAATAGTCCAATACGTTGAAAGGCATCCAAGAAAAAGAAAAAAGGAGTGGTTAGCTTGAGTGAGGCAGTCCTGATGGGTGTATTATTAGTAGTTAGTAATTAGTCATTACCCCTGAGCTGTGAGTAGGTGGAGAGGTCTCAGCACTGGGCTGCTGGAAGCTGTCGCCCGACGGCTCCAGACCAGAACGGGTCGGACAGGACCCAGCTCAGGTTCACAAGAAATGACGCGCGCACTGGAGTGGTACGACCACGCACCTAAACCATGTGCCCTGCCCATGGTTTAGGTGAGTGGTCGTACCACTCACTTAGGTGAGTGGTCGTACCACGCACCTAAACCATGTGCCCTGCCCATGGTTTAGGTGAGTGGTCGTACCACTCACTTAGGTGAGTGGTCGTACCACGCACCTAAACCAAGTGTCCTGCCCATGGTTTAGGTGAGTGGTACGACCACTCACCTAAACCATGGGCAGGACACTTGGTTTAGGTGCGTGGTCGTACCACTCACCTAAACCATGGGCAGGACACTTGGCCGGGATGGGTTGTATTATACTATATGAGTGTATCCAACATGGTGGCTCTCTGTCCAGCTGCAGCCAATGTGTAATCAAGCAGCTGATTGGACATCAAGGACACGTCTGGGGCTGCCTCGACCACTAAAGGAAAAGTGGGAGAAGCAAAAATGTACTTTAATCTAGCTGCGGAAAATCAATTCTGTTAGGACTGCTAGCATGTAGAATACAAACAACTAATAGACAAAGTCTGCGTTGATGAAGACATCTAAATATTATTATTTTATTCACAGCTTCTGACCGTATTAAATTGCTTTAATAAGGGGGGGGGGGATACATTTGGTTTTGTGTTTTGAAGAACTTTGAGGAACTTTGTTTGTATTGGTGACTTCATTTCAAAGCTGTGTTGGGTGAGACCGAAACATTGGTAATGAAGCTTTTGATAGCTCTAAAGGTTGGACAGCAGGGGTCTATAAAACAAAATGAACATTCTTTTGAATTGTTTAGTATTTATGTATTTATTTACCAAGTTTTTCATGTATGATTTAAGTATATTATGAATGGTTGATAAAATGTTTTTGCATTGTTATCTTCATTATCATAAACACTCACACATTAACCTCAACTATGAGAGTATGTTTGTGTAATAATAATTAGCATAAAGGGTTATTTATATTATACTAATGTAGACTCTAAAGGAAATGTAAACAAAAAACAACTACATTTTCCAAAATGTTCAATTATGTCTATAATGATATGCAGACTTTAACATTTTTTACACTTTTTACAACATTGTTTTTCATTAATTTCGGCCGGGAGCGCTTTCCAAACCCACTGAGGTGACTCTGGCTGACCTCGTGACAGAGAAAGGCAGAAACGTCTCACACCGTTATTATTATTGCTAGTCCATTATTAAAATGATTCATTCTGTTTGTATTTGGTGTGATTAGGCGCCACACACGCAGTGCATCTCTGTGTTTCTTTGTGTGTTTGTGAGCAAACAAGACTATCATTTTGCATCAAAAAGTTGATAATAATAATAATCCAATGTAGGCTAGAGATGGAGGGTACAGGTAAGTAATGCTTACTGTATTCAATATTGTATACACCTGTTCCATAATAATACGTGTGTGATGGAGGCTGTCGCGGGGACGGGCTCTGCACGTAGCACCGCGACATCGGCACCTTGGCCGCTAGCACGGGAAACGGATTGTCTCACTTGGGTGGGTTGTATGAGCATTTATGTGAGTGTGTGTGTATTTGTGCATTTGTGTTTGTGTTTGCATGTACGTGTGTGTGTGTGTGTGTGTGTGTGTGCGTTTGCGAGAGCAGGTGTCATCTGACCTTTTCTTTGACGATGCTCTTAAGCCTCGCGTCCCTCAAGTGCTTTTGGGCCCCGAGGAATGGCCCTCCGCCGGGCCTAAAGCGCCTTCTGCTCCTCCCTGCCTCTCAGACACTCTTCCAGAGGTGTGATTCACTTTATGGAGATTTGGTTTTTAATACACTTTGATCAATAGCGGTAAATAGCCCCGAGCTTATCGCAC
This sequence comes from Gadus morhua, assembly GCF_902167405.1. NCBI lineage: Eukaryota > Metazoa > Chordata > Actinopteri > Gadiformes > Gadidae > Gadus > Gadus morhua. The sequence goes on from NC_044052.1 coordinate 24,774,580, forward strand.
CGTAAGGAAACACAGGCGCATCATTCCTGCGTCCTTTGTGCTTCACACTTTCTGCACATATCGTATTCCTCCCTTTTCTTTTTACTGCAATATGTTTCTCAAAATGTATAAAGTGCAGACATCAGATTGTCTCAATTACTGCCAGGGGGTGTAAAGTGCAAACGCCCTCTCACCTTCACTGCACCTCAGAAGAACGGATCCATGTGTTTACGTAAAGCGTTGCGTCGGAATGTCTTCAAATGTCAATAAACCATTTCAGAGTGTGTATAAGTATGCATTTTTACTCCTTCAAACCATAAACAGACTTCAATGTGAGACACAGTGTTGAAGTAGTGGTTGTCGTACTGCAGTAACTCAATCTATTGTTATAATTTTTATGTTCCAGGATTGAGTGTTCAGTAAAGAGTTGCTTCTCCTTGAATAGCACTCTATTACTTGAAAACTGTAACCACTGTCCTGTTAAACGATGCAGCCACAATGCAAAAAAATAAGAAAATACAAAAGCCTTCTCGGGACCATTGCTGTGTGTTTGCAGCGATGGCTGCTGAGGCATTAGCAGGTCTGGATTAATAGAGGCTCTGTGTGCTTCTGGCCCGCTGGGGCTCCTTCACTACGCGCCTGGAGCCTTCCAGCACTCCTTGAAGACCGGGGAGAATGCAATTCCCCCATCGTTTCCTGGTGGCTTGGCCAAAGTGCCGTCTTAGATGAATGTGTTTTTGTGTATGCTGCTATCCATCATATTGAGAAACACTATTATAAAATGTAAACCACTATGCCATGGTGCTGTAAAACGTCAACCATATTGTACGTACGTTATACGAAATTTGAAAGAAGGGCCAGAACGAACATTTATTAGCATAAGCATTACCATTCTATGTTTCTTGATCGGTTTATTGTTGAAGGACAATACCCGCCTGAGTGATGAGACCATGACCCCCCAGCACGGACCCCCGGCCTGGGAGGTCCTCTATCACAGACCCCCCAGCACGGACCCCCGGCCTGGGAGGTCCTCTAACACAGACCCCCCAGCACGGACCCCCGGTCTGGGAGGTTCTCTAACACAGACCCCCCAGCACGGACCCCCGGCCTGGGAGGTCCTCTAACACAGACCCCCGGTGCTGGGCTGGTCCACCGTACCCCGATGGGGGGGGGGGACCGGCCCCCCAGCAGCTCTCGTGTCGCTGGTTGTGTTCCAGTCAGGCGAGGGTTAATTGGTGTGCTAATGATTGCGCCGACGAGTACTTTTCAAAGATGGCGGCCGTGTAATTATGATAATTATCTTCGATAAGGAGATGACAACGAGTGCAGAGAGTGAGCAGAGAGTGAGCGTGAGAGCAGCGAAAGGAAAGGAGAGCAAGAGGGAACAACAGATACAGAGCGGGAGAGAGAGAGAGAGAGAGAGAGAGAGAGAGAGAGGGAGAGGGAGAGAGACAGTGAGGGAGGGAGAGAGGGAGAGGGAGAGAGACAGTGAGGGAGGGAGAGAGAGAGAGAGAGAGAGAGAGAGAGAGAGAGAGAGAGAGAGAGAGAGAGAGAGAGAGAGAGAGAGAGGGGAGAGAGAGAGAGAAGGACAGAGTGGAAGAGAGAGAGGGAGGGAGTGAGGGAGAGAGACGGTGAGGGAGGGAGAGAGAGAGAGAGTGAGGGAGGGAGGGAGAAGGACAGAGTGGAAGAGAGAGAGGGAGGGAGTGAGGGAGAGAGACGGTGAGGGAGGGAGAGAGAGAGAGAGAGGGAGAGAGAGAGAGAGAGAGAGAGAGAGTGAGGGAGGGAGGGTGAAGGACAGAGTGGAAGAGAGAGAGAGAGAGAGAGTGAGGGAGGGAGGGAGGGAGGGAGAAGGACAGAGTGGAAGAGAGAGAGTGAGGGAGAGAGAATGAGAGAGCAGGCGAGAGAGAGAGCGGGAATGTGAGAATTATGATTATGGTGTGAAAAGGCAGCCAGTGGTAGACAGACAGTATTTTAATGTGCTCACTTTCAGGTAATTGACTTGATTGCAGGCCTGGCTCTGTGTCCTTTCTCTCCCTGTTCCCATGTGACAGTGCATTGACACATGCCTTTTTCCCCTTCCCATTTTAATGGAGCACAATCCAGTCATTTGACCTTGGTGCATTGTAAGTTGTTGGAGCAGTCAGTTATCACGGAGCAGCGATCCTTGCTCCTGTCTGGTGGTGGTGACTTGGGAAAGTTTGGCATTCCCTGTCATGATCTGCTTTGACACGCTGGTATCAAGTAAGAGGGGGGGATCTTGTTTCTATCTGTGTGTGTGTGTGTGTGTGTGTGTGTGTGTGTGTGTGTGTGTGTGTGTGTGTGTGTGTGTGTGCGTGTGCGTGCGTGTGACCAAGCAGGAAAGCAGTAATAAAAATATGTGACAACTACATTCTCTCTGCCTCTGACGTTATCTTACTTCTCAGAGAGTTTTAGTAGCTTTTAATAAGTGTGTGTTATGTAATGTGCTGTGATTAGCGGTTAAAGCTACTGAGGTTGAAAGAAGTAATTACTGCTATTTATTAAAACAGAGAAAGACACATCATGTCGTTGTGTTTATTCCCATCTTATCTTCTTTAATATGGGAACATATGTTGGAGTCATTATTGTCTCACACAGGAGGGAGATACAATTCACGTCGGAGTAGACTAACCTTAGAAGGTGGAAACAAAGAATACATTTTAAACAAGGCAATACAATGCATGAGGCACTTATGGATGCACAGTTTGATTTCCCTTTCTCTCTTTTATATGTTGGTCTTCTAAGAGACCATTTAAAACATAGATTAAAAACCCAATACTGAAGAAAACAAACAGCTTTATATGAGTACCCCTTTTCCTGTGGGCACACCCAGAAACAAACCCTGATGCACTCTGGATGCCTCTCCTGCCAATGTTCTTCAGCAGTGGGACATTGATCTGCTCGATCTGGACTACAGTGGAAGTAAGACAACTGAAAGCAGCCCACGTCGGGCTAGCTTCTCCCTGTGACAGAGTGGATTCAACATATTAATGTTGAGATCAGGGTAGCATCAAGATCGCATCTAACGGCTGTATCTAAGTCTAAAGCTGCTGAATGGAACATGAGTAATGCACCAACAGCAGCTTACAAACTCATGTGGCCAGGTGACTATCTATTTTTTGTCCTTTATGGTCTATATAAAAGTATTAATGTATTTTTTGTGAATTCATTAATGGCCTGAACCGTGTCAAAGGAGAGGTCGCCCTTCACATGAGCTAAAGACACGATGGCCAAAACACTGTTTAACAGGGTGGGGGATCTCGGTGTGTGTGTGTGTGTGTGTGTGTGTGTGTGTGTGTGTGTGTGTGTGTGTGTGTGTGTGTGTGGGGGTGTGTGTGGGGGTGTGTGTGGGGGTTTGTATGTGTGTGTGTGTGTGTGTGTGTGTGTGTGTGTGTGTGGGGGTGTGTGTGTGTGTGCGTGTGTGCGTGTGTGCGTGTGTGCGTGCGTGCGTGCGTGTGCGCGCGTGTGTGTGTGTGTGTGTGTGTGTGTGTGTGGGGGTGTAGAAAATGACTCAAATCTGGTTTGCCTCTTTCCGTAATCCCAATCCTTCTTCATTTTCCTTTTGTCCCCCTCTTCCCTCCTCTCCCCTAGCTCCCTTCCCTCCTCTCCCCTAGCTCCCTTTCCTCCTCTCTCCGTCCCCCCTCTTCCCTCCTCTCCCCTAGCTCCCTTTCCTCCTCTCTCCGTCCCTCCTCTGACTCCTTCCCCCAGCCTTGCTCCTCACTGCCTCTCTCCTTCTCAGCGTCTCCTATAGCCGTCTCTGGCAGAGGAAAACTGCTGTCCTTTCATTTTTTTTCCAAGGCAATTCCCCTTAAAACAAGTAAGTGTGTCTGTACCTGTCAAACAGCCCCTTTGAAGAGAGAGAGGAGACGACACTGAATTAAACAAGATCTCCCCGTAGAAGCTCTTTGCCCTTCACACAAATAAGCAGTGAATTCTCATGTCGGACGTAAAGTGGTTTGATTTGGTCTGTTTGAGCTGGAGTCACTCCGTCCATCTCTAGGTCTGTGGAAAGACCAGGTGTTGCCATGACAATACAAAATGCTGACATAGGTCCTCATATAATTTGCACTATAGATAATTTCCTTTATTATTGATTAATTGTTCCACGTAATGCAAGTGCTTGCTTCATTTCAATACGTGTTTGGCGTATTCATGAAAAAAGACGTTGATTGATTTCTATATATTTGTATCCGTGGAATATGTTTGCTGCGTGTGAGATACTGCAGAATAAATATAATTCACCTTTAAGGTGGTGTGCACTGATTTGGTGGTTGGGATGTAAGTGGGAGTCTCAGACCAGAAGGTTGTGTTCCACCGCCCTGTTCCGGGCGGGGTCCCCGTACCAGACCATGACCTTTGGCCCGGCCCTTTAAGGAGCTGATGTGCCTCTTCTGGTCGGGTGGATCACTAGATCCTTAGATCTCTTAACTCTGTCGGACATCTCTCGGACTCTGAAGGCTCCAGAACCACTGATACCGAAATCTGATACAGGTGGACGACAGATTTAGAGACGGACAAATGGATGGATAGATAAGTGTGTGTTTGTGTTTGCAATTGTGTGTGTTTGTGTGTCTGTGTGTTCGTTCTGTGCGTGTGTGTGTGTATCTGTGTGTGTGTGTGTGTGTATGTATGTGTGTGTGTGCGCCTGTGTGTGTGTGTGCCTGTGTGATTGTGCGTGTGTGTGTGTCTGTGTGTGTGTGTGTGTGTGTGTGTGTGTGTGTGCCTGTGTGTGTGTCTGTGTGTGTGTGCCCGTGTGTTTCTACGCGGTTCGTGCTACAGGGTTATGTATACATGTCCGTCGATAGAGAGCAATTGGTTTTCGGAGTACAATTGAAATACCTTTGAACGCTTTTTCAATAATTCATGCCTTTGATCAATAACTCAACTGCCGAGGGAAAGCAGGAGCTTTCCACGTAGTTCTGCAAACACACCGATGGGGAAAGGGTACATTTAATATGCATCTCAGGGAAGGGAAATACCGGGATGGTAACATAAGCCTTCTAGGAAAATAAGGTAACGGAAAGGGATATTTCTGGAATGACATTGGACACGTTGATCCCCTCGGACAGACGGACAGACACACACACACATTTATTTTTATTATTGACATTTCTATTTGGTATACTGTTGTTCTTGTTCTATTTATATATTTATTTATTTTCTCGAATGCACCAATTGGGAAAGCTTACTAAAAATGTCGTTGTACTTGACTCGTGCAATGACAATAAAAGGCTTTCTATTCTATTCTATTCTATTACACACACACACAAACACACACACATACACACGCGCGCGCAGAGAGAGAGCGAGACACACACACACACACACACACACACACACACACACGCGCGCAGAGAGAGAGCGAGAGACACATACACACACACACACACACACACACACACACACACACACACACACACACACACACACATGCACCCACAAAACCACTCACAACACACACACTGGAATACACACGTGCACACACTGTAGGGGCAATATTTGATTTTTAAATGGCATTTTAGTTTTGGCTACATTGAAAGACACTAGTCATTTACTATATTTAGACTCTTACTTTGAAGAGATTAAGGGAAGTCAGAAGACACTTATTTTGAAAGGCAAGAGGAAATCCTAAAGGTGGTTCAAGACATGTGCTTTAGTTGGTTTGTTTGTTTGACAACGGGAGACTACCTCTTCACGCCTCACTCCATTGATTCACTGATTCATTTAAACACCCTGCAGCTTTGTTTAAATACATAGTTCATACAAGTTTGAAATCTTTAACAAACTGTGACCATTTCTGGATCTAAACTTTGATTTCTGCCTGGACATCTATCACCTGCGAGGCTCTTGTGTTCTGAACCATCTATACCTGCCTGCCTGCTACATCGTCTGGATAATTAAGGTAATGCGTTTTAATCAAAAGCAACAGCGTCAACGAGATGCGTCAATCACAGATGTGTGTTTAGAAGACCCTCCAATGCAGGTTGTCGTCATTATGACACGCCCCTCAGCTCAGCTTCAATAAGCAGAGGAATGTTGTTGTGGTGTTGGATCAATCTGGTTAGCCGGTGACATATCAGCCAATCAGTGGTACTGCACAGGATATCACGTGTTCAAACCGAATGTATAGAGTCTGGTTTAATAGAGAGGAAGTGTTTAATATTGTAAGGCTTTGTTCTAAATTGTTAGTACCATATTGTGATGACTCTTCTACATGTAAGGGATTTCTATTTCATGATAAGGACTGTTCTTTATTGTGAGCTGCTCTATGCGTTAGATCCACATATTTTGAGCACAGTTCTATATTGTTATGACTGTTACATATTGCTAGGGCAGTCCTTAATTGTTAGGAATGTTATATATTGTTAGCATAGACCTATTATTTTTCTTTTAATCCTAGTCTGTCTTAATATATGTCTGTTACATAGTTTAGATAGGGCAATATGTAAAGCATCTTAGTGTACCATATTAAGCGCTATATAAATTTCATTTATTATTATTATTATTATTATTATATTGCTAGGACTGTGATGGGTAGAAAATAGGAAATCTGAAGGAATACATATGGTTCCTCATTTGCCTTCCTAAATAATTTAATGAATTTATAATCAGATGGAGACACAAACAAGCAAAAAATATAATTTTGTAATCATTTATCCTAACGTAATCCAACCACCATGAATTTACCAGAATTTTCGTATCAAACATATCATTACATATGTTTACCATCACATATGTGACCAATAAATGTTGAATATTTAGGCTTATTGGCCCTTTTGGCTGTTGACACAGAATCGAATTGGGGATATTATCTGGACAAAACCATGTATCACAATAAGCCTATACGGGCTACTTTAACATAAAAAATATGTTCTCTAGGCTAGTCCTAATGTAAAAAAAAAAAAAAGTTTGAATGAATTATCCACACGATTTCATCCAGGCGCAGCAGATGTTTCGCCAAGATTTTCCATAATCAACTAAATTGATCAAATATTATATTCCTTTAAAAATGGCAGATCTATGTTTTTAGGTTGGTTGCTTAAATAGTATAAAATAAAAAATATAATATATATATATATACATTTAACGTATGGCAGTGTATTGTTGGATATAGACTTTTCGCAAAACATTAAAGTGATATGTAGCTGGATATCCATTTGGCCTATGCAAAATAACCGTCGTATATCCAATTAATCCCCAGCAAGATCAAGCAAATTTTAGTAAAAGAACGAAAGAAAATAAAACGCCAAGCGACTTCAGCACCTCGGACAGCGCCCTGTGCATCTCCCAACGGCAGAGAGAAGGCGACCAGAGGCCTGCATCAACCAAACAAGGATTTTGTAGGACCCCCCCCCCCCCCCCCCCCACCCCCTTCCTTAATTCTCACCCTTCCCTCGTTCCCACCATTTCCCTTTTGGCCTCCGCAAAATAATACCCTCCCAAAAGTAGGTTTTCCTCTTGGTGATGTGAATCAAGAAATCCAACGTATCAAAATCCCTGAACGCTCCATCACGTTATGGCCGCATGTCTGGGCGCTTTTTTAAATGACTGTCTGCCTGCGCGTGTGTGTGTTCGTGTGTGTGTGTGTGTGTGTGTGTGTGTGTGTGTGTGTGTGTGTGTGTGTGTGTGTGTGTGTTTGCGTGTGTGCGCGCGTGCGTGAAAGTGGCGTGTGTGTCTGTGTGTGTTTGTGCGTTCGCACGCGCGTGTGTGTAAGGGGTGTAAGTCCGAGTGTGTCCACTAGACTACGCCTTTAAATGGCGCGTGCTGTGCCAGGAGAGGGCGGACCCGAGCGCTCTGTGTGTACGTGTGTGAGTGTGTGTGTGTGTGTGTGTGTGTGTCTGTGTGTGCGTTTGTGTGCATTCCTGTCCAGCAGCCAGTCGCATCTAGCGAGGCTCTCCGTGTGATGAACATCTCGGTACTTGAGGACCTTGTCGTTTTTGGAGGAAAAGGAACAGACACAGCAGGCTTTGTTTTGTTGTTTAACGCTGGACTGTGATCACTGGAGTTACCCCTGGGATTTTATGCACTGTCTTTTTCTTTCTTGATCCATCGGTGCTGAGGTCAGTGTGTGTCTTCTATAAACTTGTCTGTGGTACATGAGTGTTAACAGTGTCCCCGTTCCCAGCCTATATGGTATGTTTCACTAAAGGACCCGCGGCGCAGAGGGAAGCCAGTGTAGGCTGGTTTGAATGCAGATTTTACGCACAGGTATGGCGCTAACTCGGGACAGTCTCGCTGCTGCTGCCAAACGAAACACCTTCAACCGAGGCACTGGAGCCTCTCGCACTGCGGTCATTTAAATCACTAAACTCATTAGAACAACACGTATCTCAAGAGACATTTAACAATTGCCTACATACGCAATGGGATTCTTTAAAGTAAGCCATTTCGGCTAAATAAACTGGTCACCGGTGCCCCCCCCCCCCCCCCCCCCCCCCCACACACACACACACACACACACACACACACACACCCTTCCCTCACTTTCCTCCCGCTGTCGCCCCGGTCCCTAAAGACAACGTTAATCATCTGAATTATCATTATCAGTACAGAGACCCCAAAAACGGACTCCACGTCCATGTTCTGTTATATTGTCGACATGCGAATAAAAACAAACGCCTTAAGCTGCCGACATGAAACAGCCTCCTCAAGGTGCGTTCTAGCCTCAAAGGTAGGCTGCTGAATAATCCATCAGAGAGGCAGGTGTCCGTTGACCGGTGTCCGGTGACCGGTGTCCAGTGTCCGGGGATGGTTGGCAGGCGCAGAGGTAAACACATTCACCAGACGACGTATCCGCGCACGGTCAGCCGCATCCATGTGGTTTGGGCTGTGTATGACAAAAAATAGATCATAGCCTCCGAAATATCTACTGCAGTCCCCGCGTGTTTACTGATCATGCCGTGTATATGTGAGCGTAAAGGCCTCTACATTAATATTACATTTATATGGAATCATATGGACGTGACCTTCCCCGTCGAGCAGATTAGCACGATGCGCAATAGTGCAAACAATGCGTTCCATTGCTCGTTTAAACATGTGTGGGAAAAAAAATACGTTTTATTTAGAAACGGCAGACATATTTCATGCACTATGCGAATTCAAGCTGGCAAAGAAATAAACGACCCGACGGAGCTTGCAGGGCTCCTCAACATCGAACTATTCTTCAGACGTTTTTTCTCCTCCGAGGGCCAATCCATCCACGTTTCACTAAAAATGTTTTCGCATTATTAATACGGGCAAAAATGGCGATCATGTGGATGAAAGCAGTGATAAAAACAGACGACTATTAAGGTCGGAATCTGTTCCGACCCGACGGCGCCCCGGAGGGAGTAGACCGCCGAGGAGGACCTGAGCCTCATGCGATCCGACTCGTCTGCACACGAAGGACTTAATCCTACAGATTGACATGTCAACTTTAAAAACAAACCGAATTAAACGTGGCAGGAATGTGCCAGAAGATGCACTTTGAGGATCGTTCAAATGGGCTGGGGTCACAGTTGGACCTCAAAACAATGCACGATGACCATTACTGGGAATCTTAGTATTGGAAGTGTGTGTGTGTGTGTGTGTGTGTGTGTGTGTGTGTGTGTGTGTGTGTGTGTGTGTGTGTGTGTGTGTGTGTGTGTGTGTGTGTGTGTGTGTGTGTGTGTGTGTGTGTAATGGGGTTTGGTGTCTGGTGGATAATGCGCACACGTTGGAAATAGGCGTATTATGTAAAATGGGTAACAATATAGTCAACCTCGGCGTCGTTCCTATTATAATTCAGGCCCATTTCTGCGTTGCAATAATACAGGCCTATTGTATTTCTAATAAACACAGCAAGCGGTGACACTTTCATTTTATTTATCATAGTAATGCACATTCGATGTGTCGGATGGGATGGTAATAGGATTAGAGCTTTCTGGTAAGTGTATGCAGAGGAAAGTCCTAATCAGGCTTTATTCGAGCGGCGGAATTGGCTTCACCAGATGGGCGTGGCCCACGTGAGCCGCGAGGCCCAACGGGATCTGATCGAACATCACCGTCCACTCTCCGAGCTCGACGACGCAGCATGTTTTTTTTATTGTTTTTATTTTTATTTGCGTCAATAAAATATTAATATTGTGTCGACCCCCACATAAGGAAGCTTCCTTTTAGGTTTCCTTGTGATTTTATGTTTTATTGTATTGTTGCATGGTTACGGTGAAATGAGCGCCAGCCTGTAAATGGATGAAATGATAATAATATGTTGACTAAAACACAATAAGAACAGCGCGAGGGGGAAATGTCACGAAAAGAAACCAGGGGCTGATTGTAAAGCCGAATGAGGCGCGGGTGTGTCCGGGGGGAGGGGGGGGGGGGGGCAATGGGGGGCTATGCGGTCTTTTTTGCACCAGTTGTAATGCGTGTCTAGGCCTACATGCGGTTACTCTGAAAATGATCTCATTCTGCACTAAAGGGGGGAATAGCGTTTGATGGCTGGGAGCCGGTGGAGGCTTCACAGATGATGGTGTACAGATGTTTGATTCTGGGCGGTGTGTACAGATGTGTGTGATTCTGGGCGGGGTACAGATGTGTGTGAGGGGGATTCTGTTTGGCAGGCGATAAACTGTGCGGACAAATGAAGCGTACAGAACAGTGCTCTCAAGGTAAAGGTAATATACAGTCCGGCCGGGGTGTCGGTGTCCACTCGATATTATCGTTGCTTTACTGTCGGTGTTAATTTCTCTCCTTTATTTCGTGTACTTAGGGCTACTTTGCGTTATTGTCAGGTAATTGCGATGCTTTATAATTAATTCTAATGTGTGGCCTGGATGATAAAGGCCTATATAGGCCCACTATAGCTTGGGACTCATATGGGCCTAGGGTTTTAAATGTCGGTCTGATAATGTATCAAATATCTTCAAACATAACGTTATATATTATTATTTTTTGATTTATTATAATACATGTATATATGTTGAGTGCACAACATATACAAATAAAAAAAATAGCCTATACCAGCTTCAAAACCTTGACGCAAAATACTACAGCAGTGACTAGCCTATAACACCAGTTATTTCCAAAACCTATTCCCAGCCAAATGTATCCCCTAATCCTATAATATTTAATCATTTTATATATATATATATATATATATATATATATATATATATATATATATATATATATATATATATATATATATATATATATATATATATACAGCACGATGCAAACATAAAAAATAAGAACACGTTTTGGGTTAAACGTCCAGAGAAAACCACGGGTAAGCCTGAAGGGTGCCGGGCGTTGTGGTCCCTGAGGCGGGCCGGACGCACGGCACGGTTTGCGGATCGGTGCGGTGTGCAGTGTGAGGTGGCGGAGTGGCGGGGTGCCGTGGTGGCGGGGCGGGGTATGGTGGAGGGGTGCGTTGTGAGTTGACGGGGTGCGGTACGGCTCGGTGAGGTCCGGTGAGAGGGGGCCTAGTGGCGGTGTGAGGTGGCGGGTGACTCTGAACGGGTGATGATGTAATGCTGGGAAGGGGTGCTGCACCGGAAAGCTGTCGGGAGGAAGAGGTGTGTCTCTGCGGAGCTGCTCGGTGCCCGCGCCGTGCCACCGCTGTGCCCGCGCCGTGCCACCGCTGTGCCCGCGTCTGTGCGCCCGACAGAAATTAAGGCGAAATAATGTACAGAAAATAAAACCCAAAAAATGAATAATGAAATAAGTAATGATAAAATAAAACGTGTCTCTATTTTCATAGTTTTTTTTTTGCGTCTTTTTTTTCTATTGGCCCCTATAAGCACACCTGCGCTTGTGCGTAGGTGTGCGTCGGTTATCCTGGCTTTAGTGCGAGAATTGGGCACGTGTGTTCCTGACCTGAAAAAACGACGGGAAGGAGCGAAGTGGAGGGCGGTGTTCGGGTGTCTGAACGGCTACGCCTCCGTGGGAATGCATGAGTGGGATCGGATGAGGCGGAACGTCCCCCCCACCCCCCCTATCCACCCCGTCCCCTCTGTCTTTTTCCCATCATGCTACCATCATAGGAATTATCTCTTTTTCTTTAGCTCGCTTATACCTTTGCCAACGCTATTGCGCTTAGCATTTGCCTTGCCTGCAACTATGGCTTCAACAGACTTATTTAACAGGACTTATTGTAATGGGCGTTTTATTTTTATATATTCCCAGGTTAGCACTTTTTTGTATGCTCGCACAGGTGTGTGTGTGTGTGTGTGTGTGTGTGTGTGTGTGTGTGTGTGTGTGTGTGTGTGTGTGTGTGTGTGTGTGTGTGTGTGTGTGTGTGTGTGTGTGTGTGTGTTTGCTGCATTATATTTGCATTGCATCTGCTTGTGTCTTCGACTCCATCATCCATCTATTTGCTTTGGAGGACATTTTGTATCTGTATTCTGCGTGCACACGCAGAGCTTATATGTGTGCCCGTAATGTGGGCGGTCAGTCAGGCTGGCTTGTGCCCGTGTGTGTGTGTGTGTGTGTGTGTGTGTGTGTGTGTGTGTGTGTGTGTGTGTGTGTGTGTGTGTGTGTGTGTGTGTGTGTGTGTGTGTGTGTGTGTGTGTGTGTGTGTGTTGCTGATGATTCCAATGAGAAGTGTGTAATCAGGGCACCTGCTGAAAAATTGCTGGCGAGGTACTTCCGTTTGAACACAAGGGCCTACAGGAGTGGCACTCTTATTAGCACACACACACACACACACACACACACACACACACACACACACACACACACACACACACACACACACACACACACACACACACACACACACACACACACACAATCATACCGATAAATACACAATTCCATACACATATGGAGATAAATAGAGAGAGAGACACACATGTGTACACACTGAACACATACTTCCCTATTATCCTCCTGATTTACACTCTGCTGCCTTTTGTGTGTGTGTGTGTGTGTGTGTGTGTGTGTGTGTGTGTGTGTGTGTGTGTGTGTGTGCGCGTGTGCGCGTGTGTCTGTGTGTTTGCGTGCCTGGCGTGTTTGTCCCTGTGGGTGCGTCAGATGAAGCCTTTTCATGAGAACAATGATCGCGCCATTTAGCCTTTTAACCCTTGCTTCTCTCTTTTCCCCTTGCTCGTCTGTGCTGCAACAAAAGAACAACGCGCGCACGCACGCACGCACGCACGCAGGCAGGCAGGCAGGCACACACACACACACACACACACACACACACACACACACACACACACACACACACACACACACACACACACACACACACACACACACACACACACACACACTGGCTATGAGCATGTAACATTACAAATGTACATTGGTTAGCTTGTAAAATGAACAAGCACGCCTAAGGGCCGTTTCAAAATGTGCTCTCTCTCTCTCTCTCTCTCTCTCTCTCTCTCTCTCTCTCTCTCTCTCTCTCTCTCTCTCTCTCTCTCTCTCTCTCTTGCACATTGAAGTAAAACACGAAAAGTCTTAGTGTTTTAGGAAGAAGCATCGGATATATAACAAATCTCTCTGTCCACAAGTCCATTCTTTCTGCTCGCGTTCCTTTTAATCGGCGCTTGCGTGCGTGTGTGTGTGTTTTCTATCTGTCTTCTTGCATCTCTCTCTCTCTCTCTCTCTCTCTCTCTCTCTCTCTCTCTCTCTCTCTCTCTCTCTCTCTCTCTCTCTCTCTCTCTCTCTCTCTCTCTCTCTCTCTCTCTCTCTCTCTCTGTGTGCTTTCTCTCTCTCTCCGTGCGTGCTTTTTCTCTCTCCGTGCGTGCTTTTTCCCTCTCTCTCTCGCTCAAGCCGTATGCGAGTGCCGAGTGGGCCGGAGCGGCCGTGTCGCTGTGGTCGGCTGGGTCCAGTTCAGCTGCGTCTCTGCTCTATTGTCCAGGTGTTTTGAGGCCTCTGGCTGCTAAACGGGGGATTATTAGCTGACGCTCCGTACGGGTCCACTTGGAACATGAACTGCTCTTTGTGTTGCGGTCACATCTTCTATATGGTTGAGTCGGGGCGGAGAGCGGAATGGGTCGTAGATCTGGAGGTGGGGTAGCCTATAGGTTAGCGACACGGATATGAAAATACATTTATTCTTTTAATTTTTTTAATTTTCTCTTTTTCTTATTTTTTACTAGAAATGCACATTTAGTGACAACAAAATCTCAAACAGATCCTCCTAAATAGGCCATAGTAAAGGGAGGGGCCTAGGCCTATATATTTAGTTCATTGCCTTACGTTGTTTAAAGCTGTTGGAAACATTGGAAACCAACTATGAATGATTTTGAACAAATGAATTGGATACCAAAATCTAGAATCTGTTAATTAATGTATTAATGTTGTCATCATAATTAGGGTTAGGATGAAAACGTTATTACCCAATCTTAAATAAACGCTAAAAAAATACTGCTTGATTTTGGAGCGTTGTGCAAAATGTTTCGTTTTTTTCCATGGAAGTAACGTTTAAAAGCATATCACATCCCCATTCAAAATAAATTATAAAATGTATGAGATTATAATTGGAAAAATTACAAAAGATCTTCAGCCAACACATAACAGAGGAGCTGAGATTGTCCTTTGAAAAATCATATATGTCTTCAATACACCTCAACAGAATACACAAATATAAAGATGATTGGCCCAAGTAATCTGTTTACCTCAAAATTGTAACACAAGTAAAGCTATTATTTCACCGCACTGTATATAACCAACCACAAGCCAATGTCTCCAGCACTTATTGACAAGTTACGTCTTTGACAAGAATCTTAGCGTTTAATTATTCAGAATCCACCTATATATTCATTATTCAGAATCCACCTTCTCTCTCTCTCTCTCTCTCTCTCTCTCTCTCTCTCTCTCTCTCTCTCTCTCTCTCTCTCTCTCTCTCTCTCTCTCTCTCTCTCTCTCTCTCTCTCTCTCTCTCTCTCTCTCTCTCTCTCTCTCAGTAATGTGTATTCAGCAGAAAGCAGAACATTCACCCTGGCCATCAGATAAAGGCGGTCTGAGCCTGGCTGATTGATAGTCATGCGCTGCCATGAGAATAATGAGACTAATTTTCCTAGCAGATGACTGATAGCTCTAAACAACCTTTTACTGAGGGGAGAAACGGGGGGGAAAAGAGAGGAAAATCAGCGCAACTCGTAATTAAGTTGGGTGTCCAGCTACAATTTGCCTTATCTGCGCATAACAATGACCAAAAAACCATTGCATATATTCAAATGTATATTTAGTAACACAATCTGGTTTTCCATTTTGATTGACAAGGTGTACGGCACTTTTCTTGACAGCTGCTCAGCAATATTTCCAACATTAAATATTTTAACTATTCATCAACATACAACGGTCGACGACAAACGTATGATAATCTGAGTCACAGGGGTGTGATTCATGAATATATCTTCCTGTGCATGGAGCTACCCTCTGGTCACAATCAGCCCTGAGAGCCTCCCGGTCAATGTGCACCAGGAACAGTCCCACTATGTGATTCATGACGTGATGTAAAATCAATGCAAACGACAATGCAATGAGATAACCCCTTTCTCCTCGTCCCGTCTCTGACAGTAATGGAACGGATGGAGGCCAGAAGAACCCCCATGAAGCCCAGTCCCCAGGTGACAACATGAAGGAGACCGCTCCCCAGAGAGCCAGCGGAGTCCTCCTCATCAGACCTTGCACCATGAGTCTCAATCTGCTTTAGAGCCCAACCTGGACAGGAGCCCTCCGTTCTGTTCCTCTCTCTCCCGGCCTCTCCTTTCCTCTGCCCTTCCCTTTCGCCACACATTCCCTCAAGCCTCCGTTGGCCCCAACCCGCCTGGGCCCTCTGCTCCTGTGAATGGCCTTAAGACTGTTAACGACAAAGACTGTTCTCCCCCCCGTCCCACTGAATAAATACCTATTTTTTTTAAAATAAATTACACTAAGTGTGTATATAAATATATATATATATATATCTATATCTCTGTGGACATACTTTTGGATATATCTTTGGATAGTAACTTCACAAACGGGATCTAATTTGATCCGACTTCAGTGACCAGAGTTCCATGCTAACAGACCTAGCGGGATTACGCTCTGCTCTGCCATCCCTTGCCACAACATGGACGTCCTGGCGTTTTGTCTGAGGCTGCAGACCGTCCTGGGCGCCTTGCTCGGCGCGGCCTCGGGCCTCGAGTTCCTGGGCACCTCGGGCCAGTGGGCGCGCTACCTCCGCTGGGACGCCAGCACGCGCGGCGACCTCAGCCTGCGCTTCAAGACCGGCGCCTCGGAGGCGCTGCTGCTCTACTTCGACGACGGCGGCTACTGTGACTACCTGCAGCTGGCGGTGGCGGAGGGACGGCTGCGGCTGCGCTTCAGCATCGACTGCGCCGAGACGGCGGTGGTGTCGGACCGGCGCGTGGACGACGGCCGCTGGCACCTGGCCGCGCTGAGCCGGCTCAACCTGCGCACGGCGCTGGTGCTGGACGGCCAGGCCAAGGCGGACGAGGTGCGGCCCCAGCGGCAGTACATGAAGATCGTCAGCGACCTGTTCCTGGGAGGCGTGCCCCAGGACATCCGCCCCGAGGCCCTCACGCTGCCCACCGTCCGCGACGCCGCGCCCTTCCGCGGGGCGGTCGCCGACCTGACGTACGGCAGCTCTGAGCCCGTGCTGCTGGGCAGCCTGCGGGTGGCGCTGGAGTCGGAGGGCCGCTGCACGGTCAACCGCTGTGAGAACGGCGGCAGCTGCCTGGTGGTGGACCGGGAGCCCTACTGCGACTGCTCCAAGACCGAGTACAAGGGCCGCTTCTGCAACGAAGGTACGGGTTACCCCCCCTGAAGTGGGCGTTATCACTGAGACCGCCCGTCCCATTGGGTTACCCCCCCTGAAGTGATCATGATCACTGAGACCGCCCGTCCCATTGGGTTACCCCCCCTGAAGTGGGCGTTATCACTGAGGCCGCCCGTCCCATTGGGTTACCCCCCCTGAAGTGGGCGTTATCACTGAGGCCGCCCGTCCCATTGGGTTACCCCCCCTGAAGTGGGCGTTATCACTGAGACCGCCCGTCCCATTGGGCTACCCCCCCTGAAGTGGGCGTTATCACTGAGACCGCCCGTCCCATTGGGCTACCCCCCCTGAAGTGGGCGTTATCACTGAGGCCGCCCGTCCCATTGGGTTACCCCCCCTGAAGTGGGCGTTATCACTGAGACCGCCCGTCCCATTGGGCTACCCCCCCTGAAGTGATCATGATCACTGAGACCGCCCGTCCCATTGGGTTACCCTCCCTTAAGTGAGCGTTATCACTGAGGCCGCCCGTCCCATTGGGTTACCCTCCCTTAAGTGATCATTATCACTGAGACCGCCCGTCCCATTGGGTTACCCCCCCTGAAGTGGGCATTATCACTGAGACCGCCCGTCCCATTGGGCTACCCCCCCTGAAGTGGGCGTTATCACTGAGACCGCCCGTCCCATTGGGCTACCCCCCCTGAAGTGGGCGTTATCACTGAGACCGCCCGTCCCATTGGGTTACCCTCCCTGAAGAGGGCGTTATCACTGAGACCGCCCGTCCCATTGGGTTACCCTCCCTGAAGTGGGCGTTATCACTGAGACCGCCCGTCCCATTGGGTTACCCTCTCTTAAGTGGGCGTTATCACTGAGACCGCCCGTCCCATTGGGTTACCCTCCCTTAAGTGGGCGTTATCACTGAGACCGCCCGTCCCATTGGGTTACCCTCTCTTAGGTGAGCATGATGAGTGAGACCGCCCGTCCCATTGGGTTACCCTCCCTTAGGTGAGCATGATGAGTGAGACCGGCAGTCCCATTGGTTTACCTTATTTTAAGGACTCTCAGCATTATCACTGAGACCGCCCATCCCCTGGGCGACGTGTGATTCGCTAATATCATTTCACAGGAAGCATCGTCTTAAAGGAATGATGTTTAACATTTTGAGGAGAAAAAACCACTGTGATGCATTTAGAAAATGTCTCCAGATGCTTTTAGTCCAGGAAGTGTTTCCTGCTGCTGGTTTCTGGGTCTCTGAAACGGTTTGACTTTGAAAGTCTCCTTGGTCGTCATAGCGATACGTTATAGTTGTGTTATACTCCCTGTGTGCCCGTGATGAAGGTCTACTTGTAGACGTGGAGCCGACAGACTCTGGGCTGTAAAGAATCAAACAGCTAATCTCAGCAGTGTCGGCCCGGGGGGGGGCAGGTTAATGGCGTCGGTCCTGCAGGCGCTGATAAGGACGCCTACAGAGGGGGGGGCTTTCTGAGCCCATTTTTCTTCACCCAATCATAAGATGGCAGGTGTTCAAATCACATCCTTTTGTGCTGCGGAGGCTCCAGCTTTGATTCAATCACAATACAGCTGGTTCCGGCATGGACCAAAATTGATTTCTATTTTCTTTTTTTAAATAACTTTTGCTAGCTCCCCCCCTATTCATTTTCTCCCCAAAGAGGAATTAAAAAAATGCCTTTAACGTACTGGATATTCACCAACTTTGATTTCCATTTATTTGATAATATTTTAGCAAAGGGAGGCTGTTCCCAAACCTGCATGTTAATTTACAAATGCATAGATGAGGACAAATTCAGATTAAACCTTGATCCTCCCTCCTGGGATATTGTGTAATTAGCTATGACACATATCCTGTAAAGTGGATGAGACCGCACAGGCAGGGAAGGAATGCTGTAGTCTGTAGTTTGATCAGCGATTCATCTTTGGGCTTGTCCTTTTTTACCCGTTATGATGAATCAGGAGTTGGCTTACCCTGAATCTCTAAACTGTTACGGTTAGGGTTAGGGTTAGGTTTAGCCTTGGCACTCTAAACTGTGCATCGTTTGCATCCGGTTGGGCACGACAGCAGATCTGGTGTGGAACAGTGAAAGGATGCCAATCTGCAAGTGCAGATTACATTGTCTAAATGTTGTCTGGTTCAAAGTGCTCCTCTGCTTTGATGGGAGAGGGGTGGGGGAGGGATGGGGTGGGTGTCCCTTTTTTTATTTTCCTCTCACTTGGTGTCGCTCAGTCGTTCTGCTTCCTTTCTGATGACTCTATGTTAAATGATGTTCCACCGGCTGAGGTTGAGCTTCTGCTTTTCGCGTGTCCAGCCCCCCCCCCCTTCCTGTGGTTGTCTTTCCATGCAGATACAATTTAGAAAGGTAGCTAGCATGCACCCTGTATAATCCTCTGTGGACGATGGGTTTATGACGACAAAGCAAATGGCACGATGAATGCGATGGAAAAACACGTGAAAATAATTAATCTATCTATTATATATTATAAACGTTTCTATGATGTGTGTCAGTCGACTTGCATTTTATGTGTGGTTTACAGTAAACTGTAAACTCACCCATGCTTCAACAGCCACCAATATCACCACGAGCACCAACTCCAACTCCCCCTAATCTATGAACTCACCACGAATAACACAATGTTGACTTTAAGATGAACATGTTTGAATAGATGCAACAGATTTAGGGGGGGGGGGGGGGGGCTGATCCACCCAGGCCCCTCCAACGGACTCGCACCTGAACAGGGAGCTCTCCCCGGCTGGTGCTGGGGCACAAAGCGCTCCGTGATGTGCTGCTGGTCGCCCGGCGCGGTGGTTTTCCCTGCACTTGATTTACAGCCTCCACGACAGGAGCACAGTCTTCTTCCCGTTTGACTTATGTCTGCTCCCGCCTCCCCCCTCGCGCTCCTCCCGCTCCTCCCGGCCTGTGGGCCCGCTGCGCTGCGCAGATAAGAGCCGTGGAGGCAGGGAGCTAAAAACAGCCCGGGATAAATAACCGTGCGTAATGAGGCTGGACACTATTCAGCGTTGGATGACCAGAGCTCCTCGTTAACGGAGAGAGATACAAATACACGGAGAAGGAGAGAGAATCCTTACTATAGGAATGCACCAAAATGCAAAAAGGATAGTCATGGTGTAAGCCTACATCTTCCATATTATATCTTAAATGTTGGGGCTATAATGAAATGCGTTGCTTTAGGGAGTAGACTGGCGGAGACACTAAGTGTGTACAAAGTCAAAATATAAAAAATATTGGTTACGTTGAAGCATGCTCTATGTGTCAGTTGAATGTGGACTAATAAGTCGATGGAGGAGTATTGCTTCAAGAAAGAACCGTCTGCATTTCACATTAAAATACCATAATAACTGGTTCCAGTGCAGTCATTAAACATTAGACATGGGAGATGTGAGGATTTCCAAAAAGTGTATGTTGGATCTATTGTGATAAGGGATGGATGGAGTACATTTTGTCAATCTACCATGCAATTAATTTTTAGAGGTTAAAGATAAGTGTTAAAGTTGCATACATTAAACATATCTGACGTACTATATCAATTATTAGTTACGTAGTTATTAAAATGTTAAGATAAGCAATAATGGTTCTATAATCTCTGGATATGAAACATCTAAATTGTCTGTCTTCACCATTCATCATTTAAAATATCAGGAAAATCTCTTTCAAAAAACAGCACAATATACTGAATTATATATAATATATATACTTAAACAACAGTTTCTAATAATGTAGGCACATGTCAACATAGTAAAGGATTGGTCTTTTAAGTGTGACTCAGTGCTAGCCACTGATGAGTTTCCCATGATGCTAACAACATGCTAAAGGAACGCGTGTAGCTCCAGAGAGAGCAGCGCGCTGAGGGCGGCCAGGCCCGGCTGGGTCTGCATCTCAGCCAGTTAATCAGCATCTCATTTAGATCAGGGCAAACAAGATTGTGAACTCTTGCTCTCCTTTAATCAATGATTAATTAAGTCAACAGTAGAGGGGGAACCACCATCGTTGCCTTCTTTTGATAAGTAGAATGGATTACCTAAACGCAGGGGACCCTTGGTAAAACTAACCCGGATTAGGACTCCCCTCCCTGGGGACAAACCGAGGACGAGTCCGGGCAGGATTCACTGCACACCCACCTGACCACCAAGATGATAAAGCATTTGTTAACACGCCTCAGGCTCACACGATGCGATGCAAGGCTCTGACCCGGCATCAATGGATCAGTGTGTTGAGATGGGTTGTACCTCTTCCTGCTCACACGGTCAGTGCACAACATTTAAATGACAATCCATTTGTGTATTCAACTCCTCAAGCAGGCTCACTTACCTAGGGAATAAATCCACCATGGCCTCTACAAGTTAGACTAAAGTGGATTTAAAAATAGAAACTAAAAACATAGCTCCTCGTTGAGGCCCTCCAGACACCAGCTCTGACCTTGTTGTGTTGGTGCTTTCCATTGGTCAGTTCTTAAAATGCGTACATTACTGCACTTGTTCCACTATCACCCCCCCCCCCCCCCCCCCCCCCCCGAGCCTTCAGCTTGGGGTTGACGATGTTTCCTCTGGAGTCGAGGAGTTGAAGCCCCAGCTGGTGTAGCGGACAGTCAGTAATCTCCACATTGACTCCCAGACAACAGCCTTTGTTCCTTAACCTTAATGTTTAAATGGGTTCGAGGTGACGAGCCAGCTCCCGTCTGACCATGGCCAGCTAGCTTCTGTTAGCTAACCTTCTGTTAGCTAACAGAAGGTTAGCTGACCATGGCCAGCTAACTTTCTGTTAGCTAACCGTCTGGTAGCTAGCCGTGTTCGGACGGCCAGCCTAGCGCCCAGCGCTCTGCTGTAGCACCCTCGTGGGTGGAGCTCTGGAGGGGGGTGGAGCTCTGTGGAGGGGTGGGGCAGAGTGGAGGGGTGGAGGGCTGGGTGGAGCAGAGTGCAGTCGGGTGAAGCCATCGCTCCACCAGCTGTAAGCGGCCCCACCAGGCCGCCGGTTGACCCGTATCACGGTGGCCGGTGTCAGCCAGCTGGCTCCACCCGTGGCCGGTGTCTGGCTCCACCCGTCCTCCACCACCACAGCAAACCCACACTGCTCCTCCTTTGGCCTCATCGCCACGGCAACCAGGGCGCGAGCAGGCCCGCCCCGTGAGAGCCCTGCTGCCACGCAGCGCTTTGGACAGCAACCGTTCAGGAGGATTACTGGGGCGACCTCTGGTCATCATTCTCACTTCCTGTGTTCTTCATTAAGGTCTGGAGACGCATGGAGGGACACCTTGGTATTCTACGGTGCCGGGATTACAGACAGAGATGTTAACATAAAAAAACATTAAATGATATGCATCATGTCCCATCATTGAACCGCAACCTTCTAAACATCCAAACACAAACAAACGAACCCATACGATTTTAAATCCTATTTTTTAAATCCTCTGCCGCTAAAAATGGGTTTTGTAATCTTTCCCAGCTCTGAGTTGACCTTTGTGAATAATGATGATGATAATAACCAAAGCGCTAATGACTCCATGTGTCGTGGCGTGAAGCTAGGGTTAGCGTGTCCACAGCGCACGCAGGTTCACCTTTCACCCTGATTGCATCAACACAATGCAATCGATTACATTAACCGCGGAAATCTCTCCCCTGCTCTCTGCGCGGCGGTCGCCCTACGTCCCTTTAAATGACCCATTTAAGTGAGTAATCCACTGCACATATACTGTCCCCTGGCAGATATACCGGGCCCGTCCTGCACGCCCCTCCCAGTGGGGGGGGGGGACCCCCTATTGATCCGTTGGGGGGAGTTTTCCCAGAGAAACACACACACACACTTTAGACCGTCTAGATCGGGCCGTGTGTTTGTTTATTTATACTAGAGTGGAGGGCCCCTGGTCGTAGGGCCGTGGTGAGGGCCCCCGGTCAGAGGGCCGTGGTGAGGGCCCCTAGAGGCCCCTGGTCGTAGGGCTGTGGTGAGGGCCCCTAGAGGCCCCTGGTCGTAGGGCCGTGGTGAGGGCCCCTAGAGGCCCCCGGTCAGAGGGCCGTGGTGAGGGCCCCCGGTCAGAGGGCCGTGGTGAGGGCCCCTAGAGGCCCCCGGTCATTGGGCCCCTAGAGGCCCTTGGTCGTAGGGCCGTGGTGAGGGCCCCTAGAGGCCCCAGGTCGTAGGGCCGTGGTGAGGGCCCCTAGAGGCCCCAGGTCACAGGGCCGTGGTGAGGGCCCCTAGAGGCCCCCGGTCATTGGGCCCCTAGAGGCCCCAGGTCGTAGGGCCGTGGTGAGGGCCCCTAGAGGCCCCAGGTCACAGGGCCGTGGTGAGGGCCCCTAGATGCCCCCGGTCATTGGGCCCCTAGAGGCCCCTGGTCGTAGGGCCGTGGTGAGGGCCCCTAGAGGCCCCTGGTCGTAGGGCCGTGGTGAGGGCCCCTAGAGGCCCCTGGTCGTAGGGCCGTGGTGAGGGCCCCTAGGGGCCTGTGCTCCTACTAGGATCGCTGTAGTGTCTCTGAGTATACGAGGCGCCATAACAGCACTGAGTCGTGACCGTGTGAAGACACGCGTGATGACAGCATCCGGAACACCGTCAGCTGCTCTTAAAGTCCCACCTCCGTCAGGGATGCATCTTAACGGCCGTGGATCCCTCAGTGGACGGCTGTCCCTGTTGGCCCCGTCTACTGCAGGGCTGGGACACACCCGCACTGCAAACACAAACACATGCCGGCCTCAGACCCCCCGCCCCCTGCCAATCTGGCCCCCCAGCCCCCCCCTCGTAGCCACAGCTCCGTCCTTATGTCCACCCGAGCAGACGGACAGATCCCCTAAACCTCGGGCCCTTGGGACCTGCGTGAGGCAGTTGATTTATTTTAGATTTCCGTCGCGTTTCAACTTGACACTCAAACGCAAGACGACCCCCCCCGCTCGCAGAAGAGATTAGAGGAGATTAAGTGTGTGTTGGCATGTGTGCGTGTGTGTGTGTGTGTGTCAATCGGCAATTACAAACACACAAACACCCACACATACACAAGCCTGTGATCTACTCACTCTCCTACGGCCGTGTCACAGACTCGTTCCATGTTAGAGGGACATCGGACACAAGTGCTCGTCAAAACTGAATTAATAGCTAATGCATATCCGATTGACTGCCATCTGCTTGAGCTCACGTTAATACCCAATACGTGCCCAATTTCCCGCCCGCAATGAACATTTAATGGATCACAACTCAATTAGCTTAAACTTCATTTTCCCGTCCGCTGTCAGCCGCATGCGATCTAACCCGAGCGGCCAACTGTTATCATCTGTGTGGATTCAAAGACAACATGAGCTAATATGCTAAATGCTTTGTCGGGGAAGGGTAGCAAGGACCCCAAGATCACTTTTTGACCAAACAACTTCAAACAACAACCGAAAAAATTAAAACAAAAAATATGTAATGTAATTCTGAAAGACTTCAGACCTTGTCTGACCTGTCGGCCTATCCATTTAAAAAAGAATGGGCCTTTAAACGTAATAACATGGATTATATTAATAATTGATTGACCACCTATTGCACATTGGTTTAGCATCGCTCTGAGTTCTACTATCTGCATGGAAGACCCACTCCCTTCCCTCTCTCCTGTTGGCTTTGACCTGTGTTGGGATGCAGATGTACCAACTGGACGATAATGCCATGGTGTTTATGAGTCTTATGTGCGTGTGTGCATGAGAGGAATCAGTGTTTGCAGGCGCTATGGACAGAAACTGTATGTGTGAACATTTTTGCAAAATGTATTTTCTCCCACAGGGAACTCCTTGGAGCTTGAGGTGGAGGATCTTCCTCTCTCCATCTCCCTCTCTGCCCCTCCCCTCCTCTTCCTCGGTTCGGATTGAGTTGTACGCAGACAAACTATCCGCAGCCCGTAGTGTCACATGCACATGGTCGAGCCCCACGCCGATCCTCTGCATGAATACAGAACGTGTTCTATAGTTGCATGATGCCTCCAACATGCAAGTGACAAGAGTGTTTTCTAATGAGTTCTCCTCTTTTTGTTTTTCTATCCTTGCTGTCTTGCCTTCATCCTTTCCAGGGGTCAACAACAAAATGCCAGGTAAGTTGAATGTGAGGAACCAACATGTCCTCTTCTCTTCACACTGTGCTCCACTGCTGCAGCATCTGCCTCTTCAGTCAGTAGAATCTCTGCTCCCATAAAGATTAGCATGGGGACCATGAGTTCTGATAGCTTTTATTCTCTTTTATATTACTAAATTAAAGACAAAGTCAAGGCTGGTCGGATCCCCTAAATGTTGGTGTCCCAGTATGTATTGATATATCCGTAGACTACCGACTGTTTCACAAACATCGACCTACACATCGGACTATATATCTTGTATATTTGGAGCTCTACCAGCACCAAGATGGTAGGGGAATCCATTAGGATCTGCTGTGGTTTCGCTTATTGTGCACAGCTTACTGTGATCAAACTACAAACTATAAAAACACTGTAGGACTTGATTCTTGTTACAAGAAATCAAAAAAAAAAATGTTACCTTGCATTGGCCCTTTATGTTAGCCCACCCTTGCAGACTGGCTTAGAAGATGAATTTAACTTTGGTAAATGTAAGTGAGTAAGTTACCTAAGTAAGTGGCACGTAGGGTCCTGGAAAATGTGGATGCCCCCTAACTCCCAAGAAGAGTGTATTATTTTTTCCTGGTGAAGCTTTCCGCCACGGGGGCCACGGCGGCAAAGCTTTGTAACCTGTCAGTGTGTTCTCCGGTGCCATCCTTTCCTAACCCCCCTGGGAAAAGATGGGTCACCTCAATACCAGAGAGTATTGGTATACCTTTGGGTTTCTGAAGTGCTCTCTCTCTCTCTTCTGTCCTTCTTTCCCTGCCCTCCCTCCTTCTCCCTCAAGGCCTCGCGCATATGATAGCCGAACAAGGTATGCCTCTTGAACTCTCTCTCCCTTCGCCTTCTCCCCAAGACAATGCATGCAGTTTAGTCTGTCGATGCGTTGTGTGTTCTGAGTAGTGATGTGCACAGAGAACGCATGCCTCTGTGTCCATCTGTACCTCCATGATGAGGTTGGTTTGGTTATTCCACTGTTAATGACAACATTGAAGACGTGGTTTTAAAAACATATTTTGTTGTGCCAACAATATTGCTTTCTTTTTCTTTTTTTAAATATTGTTATATAATTTTGCACCATCTTTTGTTTGATACAGAAGCCCCCCTAGGCAATAGGACAAAACCAAATTTCAGGAGTCTTTAATCTCGTTCAAATGAGATAAGTGGTTTTGCAGGAGATAATAAGTTGTCATTCAAACGAGATAAACCTAGATAAGCCTCTCTGGGCTTCCGTTGTGTGCCGTGATACTGTTTTGGAATGTGGTGATTGTATGCGTTAGAGTTGCACTGCATGCTGCAATTGTGCATTCATGTACAAACTACAATATGTATTCCTATACATTGGTATTGCTTTGCGTTCAGCACACTGACACTATGCCTGTCTTTTTCCCTGCCTCCCCTTCTCTTCCGTGGACGTCTCTTCTTCTCTCTCCTACCTGCCGCTCTTCTAGCTAAAAGCAAAGGTACAGCCTTTTCACAATCTCTCGTTTTCTACCTCTATGAAAAGCGCCGCTTGCTATGTGAGTGTTTTGGAGCCACGGGGTGTGTTGCTGTTTTTGTGCGTTGCTTTGTTTGCTCTCTTTAATGTTTGCTGTTTTGTGTTCCTGTGTTCGCTACTCTAATGTGTTTATACTTATTGGTTTGGCGGAGCGTTTCCTCGCGCCGGTGCCACAGTGAGGGGCTCGGATTAAGCGGGTAATTAAAGACACCCTTAATTGAAAGAGGAAGGGGCGAAGGTTGGGTTGCGCTTTGTGTGGCTTTGCTTTTGAGGCCCAAAGTGTGCTCGTACCTTTGTGGACACGAGATGATGTGAGTGAATGCAACAGGCGGGACGTGTTGGAACCCTGATTGCTTCACCGACGGCGAGCCAGGGTCTGACGGCGCCCTCGTACGGCGCGGACGTCGTCCATAGAGGATCGGTATTCACAGCTGCTGTGAGAGTGCTGATTTCTTCCCATTGAGTGGTGATTGGTGACTAGGCTGTGGCTAATCCAGAGCAGGAGGCCTCACATGGAAACACACAGACGGAAGCACAGAATTTGAGTCTCGGAAATGTTTTCTTCACTACGACCATTTCTGCTCTTTCTGCGCATATTACCTAAATGATATCTTTCCATGCAACTTCTCCTGAGACAAATGAATGACCAAGTATGAACACATTGAATGGGCCTACATGAGGATTCAACTTTCACGATGATGGTTGTTGCAATGTTCTCCTTCGGGATCAGAGACACACACACACGTCCTACATCTATCTGGAACATGCTTTCCAATAACAATTTGATCGTGGATTTGATCTCCTTAAGGGATTACAGCGATTAGGCATCAGGTCTCTGATGGTCAGAATGCTCCACTTCTACTAAAGTAATACGCATCCTGTCACAAGACTTATGGGACTCTTTGGATAATGAAAACACTGTTTCAAAATGCACATTCGGTTTTGTATGAAAGATGTTGACCTTCATGGCCGAATTCCAAACGACACACTCTACTGTTATTACTCAACTGGTACCGTTCTAGACTATAGTACTATATAATTGTAGTATATAGTCTATAACTATATACCAACGGTATACTAGAATAATTCACAGCACAAAACATTCGGTAGCGGCCCTCTTATGTGATTGATAACAGAGCATTTGTTTCTGAACTGCGCTGATAAAGGCAACATTGAATATTGTCATTTCCCATTGCTGACTCCCTGATACACCCCTCAAACACACACACACACACACACACACACACACACACACACACACACACACACACACACACACACACACACACACACACACACACACACACACACACACAAATGTTTATTCTCTTGCCTTCTGTCTCAGTCTCTTTTCTCTCTCTCTCTCTCTCTCTCTCTCTCTCTCTCTCTCTCTCTCTCTCTCTCTCTCTCTCTCTCTCTCTCTCTCTCTCTCTCTCTCTCTCTCTCTCCCTCTCCACCCGCCGTACTTCCTGTCCCTGTAGTCTAATCCCCCGCTGTAGATGGCAGACATTATTAGACATCAGGTTTCCTGTCACCTCCTGTTAGAGCCCTCCCTGTCTCAGAGTCACGGGCTGCAGAGGGAGGCTCCCCCGGCTGCACGCTCTGGGAGCAGAGCACTGTGCTCCCTACAACGTATGCTGACATACATGTGCTCTGTTCAGTCTTATTACATGGGGGCAAAGAATCATCCACAGCAAAAGATGGTCACGGCCTTGTTTATGTGTTTGGGCACACTTTGGCTCGTCACTGTTAATTCAAGGATTAGGGTCATGACTCAAGCTAAACAAAGTATTCCATATAGATTTAGTTTGTTCATTGTTTATCAAGCTTAAATTAATGATAGTCCTATTACAGTTTATTCGTTCTTTCTTTGAATTTGTTCTACAATATTAAGCAGAAACATACCCCTTTTCGCAAGCTGATGCCACTTTCTGAGATGCTGACTCCAATTTGCTAATCTCTCAGAACTCAAAATAGAGTTAGTCTTGTGTGTTATTGATTTGAAGACAAATCTGCCAATACGAAATGGACATAAATCCTTTTGTAGGACTTTGTCCTTTTGTCCTTGAAGGCCCCCAACACCCTTGGTGATCACCTTAACGCACCATCCAGTCCAGCCTCCTGTCCGCCATCACAGAGCTGTCCTCAATATCCTTTCTGCTGTTTATTATTCATGCGATATGCCCGCTTGAGTTTGACTCTGTTATCTGGCAGGAGCATCTTCCAAAGATTATGAGCTTAGATCTCCGTTATCTGCCTCCAACCCAAAGAGGATCATCTTTTGTCTGCTGAGCCCAGGAACATTTTGTCTGCTCCTGTTTTCATACTTTATCTTTTTTCCAACTTTTGGCTGAAATGTTAGCTATTTTAAATGAGCTATTTTAAATGAGCTATTTCTTTGCAAATGTCTTCGCAGATTTTCGAGAGAGAGAGAGAGAGAGAGAGAGAGAGAGAGAGAGAGAGAGAGAGAGAGAGAGAGAGAGAGAGAGAGAGAGAGAGAGAGAGAGAGAGAGAGAGAGAGAGAGAGAGAGAGAGAGAGAGAGAGAGAGAGAGAGACCTATGAAACAGTTTGCGTGTGTTGTCTAACTGGACCTGATGGGAATTGAGAAGTGGTGTCTTGGGTCGAGTAAGATTTCAAATATATCCTTATTTTGGCTCACACACACGCACACACTACAACCAGACAACACTGTGCCACAGAGTGGCAGATTGTGCCATGCACCAATACTGGCCCATGTGGCCGCGTGCCAACCGACCGACCAACACAACACACGGCCTGCCATACTGCGCCTGTGACGACAACAACAACAACACAACACACGGCCTGCCAGCACCGCCTCAGTGACGACAACAACACAACACAACAGACAGAGAGGGACAGACAGCGGGTCCTCTCACCTCTTTCTTTCATTTTTCTTTCTCTTTCTTTCTCCTTTTGTCTCTTTCTGCCCGTGTTCCTCTGCTTCTCTCAGTCGTCTCCAGTTCCCACTCTTCCTTTAGTTGGGGTAGATAGTCAGACATAGCGGGGACGTCCTGCGCTGCATGAATGAGTGGGAGCGTTTAGTGCGCACTAGCATGAATCTGACTAACATTCATGGTTGTATTATTAGATTCCCTTATTATGAGCATGCATCAATATTAATGTGCAGCAGTGTTTATTGTTGCGTGTGTAACCAAGCGTTTTCCTCCTGCTCTGACTGCCTCTCTTCTTCCTAGTTTGTTGTCTTTAGTTTCACACACTTGTCACTTTATTGGGGTGACTTTGTTCTTCCATTTTGAGTTACATCAATCTCTATGAAACTCTATGACTCTCCCAATCCAAAGGTTTGGATTGGCTGCTCCAACAATGTTATGATTGCTTATTCTTCATTGGTGTGTGTGTGTGTGTGTGTGTGTGTGTGTGTGTGTGTGTGTGTGTGTGTGTGTGTGTGTGTGTGTGTGTGTGTGTGTGTGTGTGTGTGTGTGTGTGTGTGTGTGTGTGTGTGTGTTCTTGTCCGTGTCTATGTGTCAGTGTGTGTGTGTGTGTGTGTGTGTTCATGTCCGTGTCTATGTGTCAGTGTGTGTGTGTGTGTGTGTGTGTGTGTGTGTGTGTGTGTTCATGTCCGTGTCTATGTGTCAGTGTGTGTGTGTGTGTGTGTGTGTGTGTGTGTGTGTGTGTGTGTGTGTGTGTGTGTGTGTGTGTGTGTGTGTGTGTTCATGTCCGTGTCTATGTGTCAGTGTGTGGGTGTGTGTGTCTGTGTGTGTGTGTGTGTGTGTGTGCGTGTGCGTGCGTGTGTGTGTGTGTGTTCTTGTCCGTGTCTATGTGTCAGTGTGTGGGTGTGTGTGTTTGGTAAAGAAGCTGTCTTGGTGTTTCTCAGGGGGGCAGGGATGAGCTCACTTGCTGTGTAATGAGTTGCGGTGTCATTATGCAAATATATTTATAATTTGCTAATGAGCTAATCAGGTCTGATTGCGTTGCAGAGGTGCCTCCTCTCGCTAACCTTGAGGAGACATCGGTAATCAAGTCCCGATCAGGATAGAGGATTTCTCGAAGCCTGTCACACCATGATGTTTGCACGTGCACACACACATACAGGCACGCACACACACACACACACACACACACACACACACACACACACACACACACACACACACACACACACACACACACACACACACACGTGCGCGCAAACACAACCAAGTCACTAAGACTCGAAGTCTAACGTGACCTCCAACAGGGAAATATCAGAAAATATTTATCAACACATTGATCACCGGGGGATTAATGTAAATATTTGTCACATATCCTCTTACAATGTTTTGATGAAGCACAGAATGAAACATTCGTTTCTTTTAATTATACCGGACCTTATCCGCTTTCATACCTCTGAGAAAACTCCCCAACAACGTGTTTACCGGGACTCACACACACGTCAGTCCTCCCGGAGGATCGGGGCACGTCTCAGAGCGGTTGGCTCCAGTCCCACCATGACTCAGCACATCTCTCCGCCCCGGTCGGCGTGGGTTTGGTGTTCTAGCACCGGGACCTGACACCTGGCCCAGCGACCTCCTACCGCCTGGGGTTCTGAAGCTCGCGCTGCAGGACGTTTAAATCCTCAAACCCGACCGAGGAGAGCAGGCGCTTCTCAGAGGGTCAGAGAAAGGACTGCGTGAGGCAGACCCCAGCGGCCCATTGAGGCAGAAGAGAGAATTACAAGATTAATACAGGACTGAAAATCAAGAGTTTGAACTACACATTCAGTTGCCAAGACAGCGGAAGAGTGTTGCTACAGACGAGTGATTACTGTATGGGTCCGTCATAGTCGGCCATATTGTCCTTCTTCATGTTTAAGGGAAAAGGCGACAGTTGAACCAACTGACTCACTTTAATAAACAGACTCAGTTTAATCAACAGACTCAGTTGAACCAACTGACTCACTTTAATAAACAGACTCAGTTTAATCAACAGACTCAGTTTAATAAACAGACTCAGTCTAATAAACAGACTCAGTTTAATCAACAGACTCAGTTTAATAAACAGACTCAGTTTAATCAACAGACTCAGTTTAATCAACACTCAGTTTAATAAACAGACTCAGTTTAATCAACAGACTCAGTTTAATAAACAGACTCAGTTTAATAAACAGACTCAGTTTAATAAACAGACTCAGTTTAATCAACAGACTCAGTTGAACCAATTTACTCAGTTTAATCAACACTCAGTTTAATCAACAGACTCAGTTTAATCAACAGACTCAGTTTAATCAACAGACTCAGTTTAATAAACAGACTCAGTTTAATAAACAGACTCGGTTTAATCAACAGACTCGGTTTAATAAACAGACTCAGTTTAATGAACTGACTCAGTTTAATAAACAGACTCAGTTTAATCAACTGACTCGGTTTAATCAACTGACTCAGCTGACTTTTTTTACCCTTTGCATTTCCCCCTCCTATTGTGTGGTTGGTGAGCATTTTTTAAGCATATAGTCAAGTCAACTATATTTATAACTTCCATTGAATACACAAGGCAGACTCAATGTGTTTCATGCAATCAAACAAACAAACCTAACAGGGATGTGTCTTAAAACAACGACTGTTATCCTTCAGAAAACCAACGCTCGGTCTCTAACCCGGTCTCTAAACCCGGTCTCTAAACCCGGTCTCTAAACCCGGTCTCTAAACCCGGTCTCTAAACCCGGTCTCTAAACCCGGTGCCCTTCACTGTCTCCCTGCCGTACCACCGGGAGCTGCTGTCATTAGATTAGCTAGCAGCCTAATTAGTCTTATCTATCAGTGTGTTAAACGTTGCCGCGTGCGCGTGTGCGTGCGCGTGTGCGTGTGCGTGTGTGTGTGTGTGTTGATTAAGCTCTTCTCTACAATGTAAACACGCTGCACATTGAGAATCAGGGGAGAGGAGTGATGAGAGTCCTGTCCGTTGTGTCTGGTTTATTTTTGTGCAGATGTGCGTTTCTTTTCTTCATTATGTGTGTGTATGCTGGATATGTTGGTGGTGATTTAGTGTGTGTTGCTTCTCTCCATGCTGGTGTCCATTGCGTGGTGTTGGGTTGGTGTGTTAGTTGTGTACACTGTGTGTGTGTGCTTGTTGCGTGTCCACCCACACTGTGTGTGTGTCTGTGTTGCGTGTCCACCCACCCTGTGTGTTGTGTGCGTGCGCTGAACACGCGGTTGTGTTAATGTTCCCCATTGATCCTCATCAGCGGGCTCCCTCACCTCACAGGTCCATAACATCCCAACAAGTACATCCCAGGTTTGGTTTGGCCCTATGGCGTCGCCATGGTGACCTTCACACCCGCCTTCCTCCATCGACACACGTGCACGCACGCACATACACACAAATACTTGCACGCACGCACATGCAAGCAGGACCACCCTGCAGCGGCCCGAGGTCTTGGCGTGTTGTGTGATCCCTGATGTGTAACCTCGTGTCGATAGCGTGTTCCGGGTTCACTGCAGAGACAGTTCTGGTCTCTGCTGGGTTGAGCCAATCTGGGAGTGAAACACGTAGCTGTTGTTAGCCGGTGTTATTCATTGTTTGTTTACTCCCTTCATTCAGTGAGGGATAAACAGCGCTATAAAACATTGTCGATGGTTTTTATTCGTGTTCCAACCATTTCACATCCAAGGCGCAGAAGTCCCGGGGAACAGAGGTGTCCTCTCTCCGTTCTGATTGGCTGTCTTCTAGTTAGGTGTGGTCCTCGCTCCGTTCTGATTGGCTGTCCTTCAGTTAGGTGTGGTCCTCTCTCCGTTCTGATTGGCTGTCTTCCAGTTAGGTGTTGTCCTCGCTCCGTTCTGATTGGCTGTCGTCCAGGGGGGTGCAGCAGCAGGGACAGTCTATGGTTACTGGTGCGCTGCCACAGCTAAATGAAAGGGTCCATAATTGATGCCATGGGGTGCGCCGGTGTTTAACCCGATATGAGCCCTATGAGGAGGCCAGGAGTCCTCCGTCCCACCACACATCGGTCGCTCCACGCCCGTTTAGGTCGGCACGATTGGATCGTGTGTGTGTGTGTGTGTGTGTGTGTGTGTGTGTGTGTGTGTGTGTGTGTGTGTGTGTGTGTGTGTGTGTGTGTGTGTGTGTGTGTGTGTGTGTGTGTGTGTGTGTGTGTGTGCACGCGTGAGGCAGGTTGAGCATTGTGTGTGTGTGTGTGTGTGTGTGTGTGTGTGTGTGTGTGTGTGTGTGTGTGTGTGTGTGTGCGCGTGCATACTTGCATGTGTGGACAGGGATTGTTTGTTGGTTTTCAGAAAGCAATTCAGTCAATGCTAGCACAAGCGACGTAAACAGCCCATCGAACACACACACACACACACACACACACACACACAGTCCCATTAGGGCGGCAGTAGGAGCTGATCATGGTTGATCACGTTGTTACCTCCCAGCAGAGCGAGGATCCGAGGGGGAAAACAACAGCCGCCATAAAACAGAGTGAGTCCAGTAATGCAGGTTACATTTAGGCTAATCTCCCCTGTCAGCGCCCTGTTGCCGTGGCGACGTACCCCCCCCCCCCCCCCCCCCACACACACACACACACACACACACACACACACACACACACACACACACACACACACACACACACACACACACACACACACACACAGCCAAACACACAAACATACACACACCCACAGTGAAAGACAGCTCCTCAGATTATCAGGAAGAGATTAGCTTCTCTGCTTTGGAATCCCTTCAACATTGCCAATATACACTTATATACTCATTCTTAACATCTTTTTCTGACACATAAACCTGTTCCCAGGTTCTTATCGACATTCCCAATGTAGAGTCGCTGTGTTATCGATTAATGCTAGATATAGTTGGGGTTAGGGACTCGTTCTTTCAGGTTCAATGTAAAAACAATTCACAGTATTCCATTGACTGTAAGAGCTGTCCCATTTCCCAGACATGCTGTGCATCAGGTGTGAATGGTGCTGTGCTACGTGCCCAGCCTGCCTTCCTCTGAATGATGAGGTGAACGTGACAGTAATGGACGAGGATCCATCCATTAGGTCAAATGTTGGCAGACATATTAAATCGAGGGCTGCAATATAGAAGGACATTCGGTTGGCGTGTAGATTCAAGCGATAATTCTAACCATGACAACGGTATTATGATGCTCGGTAATAATCCTGAAAAGGTAATGAAAGATTTGAACGTGTTTATTTGTAACCTATTGTATATTGGAGGATATTTATAATGTCAGGGACTGTGTGTGTGTGTGTGTGTGTGTGTGTGTGTGTGGGGGGGGGGGGGGCAGTCCCTCTCCAACCCATCTCTCTGTCTCATCACCCCATGACTCTGCTCTGCTTCGGCCCTTATCCATTCGGTGAACCTTCCCTCTCGGCCCAACACTGTAACAGATCCAACGTGCACACGTGTTCACCCCGGGTATCCTCACCTCCACAGGCCCACATGATGGAACTCATTTTAGCCTTCATAGTGTTCGGCACATCTGAGATGTGTCAACTATTGTCCTGCATTAAGGAATATTGTAGGATCCCTTTCATGGGTTCTGGTATGTCCTTCCGACACTTTGAATCCAAGGTTTCTTTGTGACGATATGATATTGTATTGCATTTGTTCTTTTTACCTATATTTTCTACCATGTTGTTGGATCCTGCCTTCACCTTTTTAAAGGCCCACAGTTAACCGTAACCTTGACTATCTCTGTAATTATACCCCACAGGGGTCAGTGTAGTGAGCCGCCCTGTATCGATGACAGCGGGCGATAGAGTGACACTGAAGGGCTCGCTTTGTTGTTGGTCTCGTCTGCCAGTTCAGAGCCAAGGGACTCCTGAAAAACAACCTTCAGTACAACGCTACACAGTGTGGGGTTACTGGAACCAACAGAATTACTTTCTATTTCCAAGATGGAGTCCGACCTCCAATGGTTCTCTACTTCTCAGCTGATGATAGATGATAAATGATAGATTGATGATGGATAGATAGATGATAGACGTATACTTTACTGATCCCAAGGGGATGCCCACCAAACACATCGCAGTAGTATGGCAGTGCTGCGTCCTCGCCTAGTTTAGATCAGGCACGCTGCTTTGCCTTGAGAGAAAGTATTGCGCCCCAAAATAACTTTGCGCAGTCTTAACTATTGGCGAGGGAAACGGCAACACAAAATATCATTGGTTGTCATTCAAGTATATTCAAGAATGGAAAACAGCAGGTAGCTCAGCTGCTGCCGCCGTGTGCAGGGACACCACGAGCCAGCCCTCCTGGAGACTCCCTAGTCTGCCTGGAGAGGCTCCAGTGCCAGGATGCCGTTCACACGCTCCCTCTAGACCCGAGCACGGATCCCCATCCAGGGGAAACCCTGAGAGTGCTTCAGTTATTAGACACAGATACCAAGGTGACACTGAGCGGGTCGGCTCGGTTACTACGGCGATGGTTAATGAGAGCAGGGCAGTGGGACAGCAGGCAGAGCTGTTCTTATCTCCCACAGTCGGGATCGGGAGTGATCGGTCATGGGAAGGGGGTGGGAACGCCGGAAAACCACACGCCAAAAGAGAGCTGAGGAAAAAGATCTTCCTTTTGTGTTTCATTATTTTATACATATGTATGTATGTATGTATGTATGTATATGTGTGTGTGTGTGTGTGTATATATATATATATATATATATATATATATATATATATATATATATATATATAAAAATCATTTAAAGCGAGATAAAAGCAAGAAAAAAAGTATACAAAATTAATTGCCAAGAAGTGAACTTGAATCTATACGTGGAATTGATACGTATTGCACAATTTCAGTAAAAACAAAACAAAAGATATATATATATACAGTATATCGCTATATGTTATACATAATATAGAGAAGATGAGTTTGCAGTATGAGAATAAATATCAAACTTAATAGCTCTAATAAAGAACAGCAGCGGCACGGCAGTGAGGACACGACGGCACCACAACGACCATGAAAGGGCCAATCCCCCCCCCGAGTGTTATAGCTACATGGAGGAGATCGCTCCCCCAACGCAGCGACGCTCAGAAGGAGAAAATAACCCAGGTGGTGGGGGGGATGGGGACGGGGGACGGGACGGGGGGGGGGGGGGCACTCTAGGGGAGGAATAACACAGCGCCGATCAGAGGAAACGATTAAATGGAGGCTCCTCTTGAGAATGCTTCCCCCTCACCCCCTCACCCCCTCATCCCTCTCTCTCCTCCCTAAAAACCCTGAGGGGGGAGAGAGAGGAGGGAGGTGACCAGAGAGGGAGGGGGAGGGGGTGCAGAGGGGAGAGAGAGAGAGGGAGAGAGGGAGAGAGAGAGAGAGAGAGAGAGAGAGGGAGGGATGGGAGGAGGCAGGGAGAGAGGAGGAGAGAGAGAGAGAGATGGGAGGAGGCAGAATGAGAGGGGAGGAGAGAGGGAGAGATGGGGAGAGAAAAGAGGCCGTGCAAAAGAGTGTGAGAAAAAGAGTGAGTGAAAGAGTGATAGAGAGATTACTGCCGAGCATGCGCCCTGTTATCTTAATGAGATGGTGGTGTGCCCTCCCCCGATCCTTCTCCTATTGGTGTGTGTGTGTGTGTGTGTGTGTGTGTGTGTGTGTGTGTGTGTGTGTGTGTGTGTGTGTGTGTGTGTGTGTGTGTGTGTGTGTGTGTGTGTGTGTGTGTGTGTGTGTGTGTGTCTCCAAAGCAAAAGTCTACTCTGCAATCCTGCATCAAAGGTTTTTGACTTTTAGTCACAACATACCCTTCCACATTATTTATTCAATTAACCGTTTTAATGTATACATTGACAAAGGAAGTGCCTCCTAAATATCAACACATGCACAAGCTACGCAAATGTACACATACCTTTTTGAGCATGTTTGGAACCACACACGCACGCACGCACGCACGCACGCACGCACGCACACGCACACGCACACACCTACACACACCTACACACACACACACACACACACACACCTTCAATCATTTCTCCCTATTCGTGGAGCCTGATGTTAACAGTTCAGTTGCTCTCTGCTCTATAACTGCTTCAGTATATCTTTTGTTTTCTTTCATCTTTTTTCTGCAATTTGAGTGACCTGCCCCCCCTCTTACTGAAAAGCAGGTCTGTGTGCATGTGGGAGAGCTGGGGGGGGGGGGCTGTAGAGAAGGGAATGGGGGAAATGGGAGCCTTTTTCCCATTACGGGTAGTGACATTTCATTTGGACTCCATCATTCATTTCTCTCTCTCTCTCTCTCTCTCTCTCTCTCTCTCTCTCTCTCTCTCTCGTCTCTCTCTCTCTCTCTCTCTCTCTCTCTCTCTCTCTCTCTCTCTCTCTCTCTCTCTCTCTCTCTCTCTCTTCCCTCTTTTTCTCTCTCTCTCTCTCTCTCTCTCTCTCTCTCTCTCTCTCTCTCTCTCTCTCTCTCTCTCTCTCTCTCTCTCTCTCTCTCTCTCTCTCTCTCTCTCTCTCTTCCCTCTTTTTCTCTCTCTCTCTCTCTCTCTCTCTCTCTCTCTCTCTCTCTCTCTCTCTCTCTCTCTCTCCCCTCTTTTTCTCTCTTTCTCTCTCTCGTCGTCGTCCCTCTCTCTCTCTCTGCCCCCCCCCCCCCCCCCCCCTCCCCCCCCCCCCTGGTCTTTACTATGCACGTATGTGCATAGTAAAGAGTAAAGTGTGTGTGTGTGTGTGTGTGTGTGTGTGATTGTGTGCAATGCAAGGTGTGTAAGTCCAGTAGAATGTTATTTTAATAGTCTTTTAATGGCCTCGGCCCACGCCAGGGTGACACAATGCAGTCCTGGGCCGGCTGGGCTAGTCTGAGTAGCGGGGGCTTTGTGAGTGATTGGCCCGGCTATAAAGGATAAAGAGCCACTC
Source organism: Gadus morhua (assembly GCF_902167405.1). Lineage (NCBI taxonomy): Eukaryota > Metazoa > Chordata > Actinopteri > Gadiformes > Gadidae > Gadus > Gadus morhua. The sequence continues at coordinate 24,812,677 of NC_044052.1, forward strand.
GCTGGGTGCACTTGTACGGGGACTGGCTGCCTCTCTATTCATTACAGCGTTTGGCGTGTTTTAAGTTCTCCTAAGTTTGATTGATGATCCCTTGTGTGCGTGTTAATGTGTTGGACAGGCGAGCGCTAGGATGCATCACGCTCCCCAGTCTGGGTCCTACCTGGTGGGTGTTCTGCGCTCTGGACTGAACCGCTCAAAGGGAGGAGGGACACCTCCCCGCCCACTGCATGCATCACACAGAGACAGCAACAGGGTACTGGGAGACAGAACTGGGAGGAGGGACACCTCCCCGCCCACTGCATGCATCACACAGAGACACCAGCAGGGTACTGGGAGACAGAACTGGGAGGAGGGACGCCTCCCCGCCCACTGCATGCATCACACAGAGACACCAACAGGGTACTGGGAGACAGAACTGGGAGGAGGTTCTGGTGGACCGCGTCTACAGGTCCAGGAGAGGCAGCAGCCGGGCCTGCTCATCGGGCGCCAGCGGGGGGGCGATGGGAGTGATGGGGGGCTCCTTGATTGGCTGTTTGGAGCGTCAGAGGGGTGGGGGGGGGCTGGTGGAGGTGGTGGAGGTCAGATGGAGGTGGTGGAGGTCAGATGGGGTGGTGGAGGTCAGATGGAGGTGGTGGAGGTGGTGGAGGTCAGATGGAGGTGGTGGAGGTCAGATGGAGGTCAGATGGAGGTGGTGGAGGTCAGATGGGGTGGTGGAGGTCAGATGGAGGTCAGATGGAGGTGGTGGAGGTCAGATGGGGTGGTGGAGATCAGATGGAGGTCAGATGGAGGTGGTGGAGGTCAGATGGGGTGGTGGAGGTCAGATGGAGGTCAGATGGAGGTGGTGGAGGTCAGATGGGGTGGTGGAGGTCAGATGGAGGTGGTGGAGGTCAGATGGAGGTGGTGGAGGTCAGATGGAGGTCAGATGGAGGTGGTGGAGGTCAGATGGAGGTGGTGGAGGTCAGATGGAGGTGGTGGAGGTCAGATGGGGTGGTGGAGGTCAGATGGAGGTCAGATGGAGGTGGTGGTGGAGGTGGTGGAGGAGGAGGTGGAGGTCAGATGGAGGTGGTGGAGGTCAGATGGAGGTGGTGGAGGTGGTGGAGGAGGAGGTGGAGGTCAGATGGAGGTGGTGGAGGTCAGATGGAGGTCAGATGGAGGTGGTGGAGGTGGTGGAGGTCAGATGGAGGTCAGATGGAGGTCAGATGGAGGTGGTGGAGGTGGTGGAGGTGGAGGTCAGATGGAGGTGGTGGAGGTCAGATGGAGGTCAGATGGAGGTCAGATGGAGGTGGTGGAGGTCAGATGGAGGTGGTGGAGGAGGAGGTGGAGGTCAGATGGAGGTGGTGGAGGTCAGATGGAGGTGGTGGAGGTCAGATGGAGGTCAGATGGAGGTGGTGGAGGTCAGATGGAGGTGGTGGAGGAGGTGGTGGAGGTGGTGGAGGTCAGATGGAGGTGGTGGAGGTCAGATGGAGGTCAGATGGAGGTGGTGGAGGTCAGATGGAGGTGGTGGAGGAGGAGGTGGAGGTCAGGTGGAGGTCAGATGGAGGTGTTGGAGGTGGTGGAGGTCAGATGGAGGTGGTGGTGGAGGTGGTGGAGGTCAGATGGAGGTGGTGGAGGAGGAGGTGGAGGTCAGGTGGAGGTCAGATGGAGGTGTTGGAGGTGGTGGAGGTCAGATGGAGGTGGTGGTGGAGGTGGTGGAGGTCAGATGGAGGTGGTGGAGGTCAGATGGAGGTGGTGGTGGAGGTGGTGGAGGTCAGATGGAGGTGGTGGAGGTCAGATGGAGGTGGTGGAGGTCAGATGGGGTGGTGGAGGTCAGATGGAGGTGGTGGAGGTGGTGGAGGTCAGATGGAGGTGGTGGAGGTCAGATAGAGGTGGTGGAGGTGATGGAGGTGATGGAGGTCAGATGGAGGTGAAGGAGGTGGTGGAGGTGGTGGTGGTGGAGCTGGTGGTGGAGGTGGTGGAGGTGGTGGAGGTGGTGGCGGAGGTGGTGGAGTTGGTGGAGGTGGTGGAGGTGGTGGTGGAGGTGGTGGTGGTGGTGGAGGTGGTGGAGGTGGTGGTGGTGGAGGTGGTGGAGGTGGTGGTGGTGGAGGTGGTGGTGGTGGTGGTGGTGGTGGAGCTGGTGGAGGTGGTGGAGGTGGTGGTGGTGGAGGTGGTGGAGGTGGAGGTGGTGGAGGTGGTGGTGGGGGTGGTGGTGGAGGTGATGGAGGTCAGATGGAGGTGAAGGAGGTGGTGGAGGTGGTGGTGGAGGTGGAGGTGGTGGTGGCGGAGGTGGTGGTGGAGGCGGTGGTGGTGGTGGTGGAGGCGGTGGAGGTGGTGGTGGAGGTGGTGGTGGAGGTGGCTGCATTGAGGAGGGCCTCTGTTGTATCTGCTGTCGAGTTGCAGGAAGTCTGACGCAGACTCGGTGGATCAGACTCCGAACCCCTGGAGTCCAACCCTCCACCGCTAGTCTCTCGCTCCCTGCAATTTAGACATCAAATACGTCTCCCGTTCTTCGCCCCGTTCGTTCAGCAGAAAGGAATACCTGTGATTACCCTTCTACCTCTCTGCTGCTTTTTGCATGTGTGAACATTCCCCGCAATGTACTTTTGTGCACCAAAGCGTGGGTATTTTTAAGAGCTGTGCTACTGTGTCGAAACCAGCTCGCAAGCTATGAGGGGAGATGTGTGTGAACCTGCAGACATGCTGATTAGGGTTTGATTGAGTTTGAGACAATGGTATAATACAACAGTAGAGGTGTGTACAGGAAGTGGCCCGTGTATGGTGTGGGCCCCAGCTTTAAGAGTTGCCCCCTCCCTCCCGGTGTTCCCGTGTTGCATCACGCCGTGAAGCTGGGGATTTCATTTTGACGAGCAAAACATCTTTCATCTCTCTCGGGTAAAAGTTTCTCCCCAGTCTGAGTCTAGTAGTGCTGGAGGATAATCACTTTCCGAATTATGCAAATGGGAAGAGATCTGGTGTTTCAATGTTGAAGGTGACCTTGGTTAGTTCAGTATTATGGCTCAGCAAATTACAACAAGGGTACTATCAGATAGAGTCAGACGAAGCGGATATCCACACCACGTTAAGACAGAACATATGAGGCTAACGCGATTCGCTGATTGATCTAGCTCGCTGATTACCTCGCCCCATCTTATTCCCTGTTGGCATAATTTAACCCACTAAGTATTTGCTTTAGCTTTTAAATTAATGAGGTTTTGGCTCAGGTAAAGAATATTGTCATGTTGTTATTGGAAATTAAAGGAGTTTTTTCTGCTTTTGCGGTATACCTCTGGGCTATATATGTGGCCCATTGAGGTTTTTAACATTTATAGGCTCAGATAACAGAAGTCTATTCTGTCTCATTCTGAATGCTTCTTACAGGGGAGATCCGATTTGAGGCCTCAAACACCACAGTGCTTTATTTGATCAGAGGTCATTGTAGTCCACAGAGTGGGATCGCTATCTCAATGTCCTCGGTCTGGGGGCCCAGGCTCATATATTCACTCCCACTGTACGCCGCCAGCAGAGAGAGAATTCAATTATGGCTGAAGTGAATAAGGTATAGAATAGCAGAAAGATGTGTTTCCCGAGATTACAATACACAGCGTCATTACAAATCTTTGATATCAATAAAAAAATCAATAAAACCAAACAAAATGGCTTCTGCAAAATTAGTCAGAATATATTTGATGTCATTTGACTTTACGGCCAGACGTTGTTCTGCTCCTACGACCACACTATCACGGACTGTACGAGTCCCACGCTAAAGCCACCCATGAGCTCCCCTCTGCTGGCCGGAGCCCCCATGGTCACCCAGAGCCTGCAATGCTGCTGCAGTACCTATTTGCATTTCTGGATGGCGGCCACTGCCTCGCCCCTGAGGGGATTGGCTGAGCACAGAAAGTGCTTTTAGGTCTGCTCCCCTCTTTAGAAGTAGCCCCTGGGCGCGACGGCAGAGCGTGTGCGACCCAAGTCGTGCTTCTGTCAGTGGTCTTGGCGCCCGGCCAAAGGCAGCCATGCGTGTAACGAGCTGAGCTGCTCCACAGCTGATAGGCCGGCCAGCAAGGCCTTCCCAGGCGCCTTCGGGCAGAGAGCGAGGCAGCTCATCTGCTGGTCCAGGGTCTGCTGCCGGGTCCTGTTTTATTTTTTTACTGATGCCAGTGTGCACGTACACAATCAAAGAATACTTTAATAATCTGAGTCTGGGTTCTTGTGGTTGTGAATCTCAATATGTATCAATTGAATCAAAGGAAACACGACCTCAAAGCCTTCCTCCCACCCTCCTCTCCATCAACCTCTATCTGCCTCTGGCCATCTATCAGAAAGAAGTGGAAACAAATGACTCATCTAGTGTGTGTGTGTGTGTGTGTGTGTGTGTGTGTGTGTGTGTGTGTGTGTGTGTGTGTGTGTGTGTGTGTGTGTGTGTGTGTGTGTGTGTGTGTGTGTGTGTGTGTGTGTGTGTGTTCTCATGCTGTTGACAGTAGCATATTTTCTCTATTCCTCCAAGTGTGAAGCCTTCCTCTGGGGCATCACTATACTCTTCAGAGTAGAATGAAAGCACCTATTTGGAGGGGCGGCCCACTGATGGATGTGGTGTGCTATGAGCTGCAGTGCCATGTGTGTTTGCCACTACGATAGTTGGGGAGGCCTGCCCCCTCAGTAGATACAACGCTCAATTTAAAATATGGCCTAGCGGCCCACACAAACACTTTCAGCACTGATTCAGTTCACTAAATGCTTTTTGTTTTCCTCCACTCGATTTATCTGGTCCAGGGGTCAGAATCCCAAGACACACACAAACTGGCTTGGTAAATATATCTTGCCATCTGAGCAGATTTCTTGGTAAACATTGAGTTATGTGATGTTTAACCCGGTCGATAAAGACTTGGGTTTTAGATTCCCTGTGTGTGTGCTTGGATTGGTTTATGAGCATTTATTTATGTATCATGGGGTGACTAATGGTTCTGTCATCGCATGGTTGTTCTGTCACACCCAAATGTTTTTATTTCTTCATTTGGATACAGTTTATTATATGTTGCTGTGATTGCCCTCTTTCACAATGCAAGGAGGACAACTTATGTAAGAATTTATTTTGGTGGTCAGCTGCGCCCTACATCTTTTGAATAAGGTGTCATTACCTGCCAATACTGTTTGTGTTATTGTTAACCCCTTCACAACTGAATGACAGTCCCTGACATACATATGCCTTCTCATGCATTGTGATTGCCTCTTAGATAATAAATAAATAAATAAATAAATAAATATATATATATATATATATATATATATATATATATATATATATATATATATATATATATATATATATATATTTACTTTATCAATCCCAGTAGTCCTAATACATTAGGACTACTCTTTCAAGGGTCGACTAGAATGTGAGGAGCATTCTTCATTATATTATGGGGTGTGGAAGCCCATACAGCACATGCACACAACACACAACATACAGCACAACATGCACTAGCTCACTGTTGGATTAGCTTCTGCCTTTTTTGTCTTCTAATAACACACACATTAATAACACACATAATGTACACACACTATTGTGCCATAAGTTCAAGGCCTTTGGTTTAAGTGAAAGCTCTTTTGGTCGCTGGGCTATTTCCGTCCATATGTACGATAACTGCTTCTTCTGCGCTACTTAATCATTCCTATCCTGTGTGTGTGTGTGTGTGTGTGTGTGTGTGTGTGTGTGTGTGTGTGTGTGTGTGTGTGTGTGTGTGTGTGTGTGTGTGTGTGTGTGTGTGTGTGTGTGTGTGTGTGTGTTACTTCTCTCTGCTCGGAAGTCCTCAGAGCAGAATAAAAATACAGTCCGACCCAAGCCATAAATGGGCAGTATTTATAGACAATAAATACCCAAGTACTATTTCAGTTTGTGTGTGTGTGTGCTCGTGTGTGTGCTCGTGTGTGCAACTCATATTCAGTAGTTGGCATCAAGGTTGTCACTCTGAAAATAAACAATAGCTGTGATGAGGTATGTTCTAATTCAAACAAACAAACAGGCACAAAAAATACAAACCACGTACAAACCGCTGGGCATATAAAAATAGCAACAGGCTTAAACCAAACGAGATTCAACTAAACTTAATCTGTCAGTTAATCCTTCCTGCTGTGAGTATGGGAATAGGGGTCAAATGAATGCAGATGAATAATTGAATTGATTATCCACTGTTTGTCTCATATGTACAGCAGCAAACAGAGTATATACCTGAATCCTTACGACTGCATTGATTTAATGATCAACTACTAACTTTTATTCTGATTAGTAGGTTTTGAATTTTCTGAGCAAAAGCGATTTTTTAGCACGACTATAATTTGTTTACTTAACTTTACAATGCGTATGATCAGAATATGTGCTGAAAGTCCAAACAAAACAATTAAAATCAGAGAGGTTGTGACATCAGAATCCTGGTGACATCAGATCCCAGTGATATTAGGGCACAACAGGAAAAACCATGAAGATTCATCAATTCTACCTCAGCTGTCATCGAATTATTTGCAATAATGACTCAGAATTAACATTTCTCGCATAAGAAAACTGGCAGCAGACTCTATTGTTTCTCTTCTTGTGTTCAAGTGTTGGCATTTAGCGAAGCAGCGTCTCTGCTGTGCTCTGTTCAGAGCAGCGTCTCTGTTGTGCTCTGTTCAGAGCAGTGTCTCTGCTGTGCTCTGCGTTCAGAGCAGCGTCTCCGTTGTGCTCTGCGTTCAGAGCAGTGTCTCTGCTGTGCTCTGCGTTCAGAGCAGCGTCTCCGTTGTGCTCTGCGTTCAGAGCAGCGTCTCCGTTGTGCTCTGCGTTCATAGCAGCCGTGCATGTTCCCGCTGTAACAGGGAGGCGGGTCCTATTGTGCTGAGGTCCCAATGTCACTCCAAGAGCCCGATGCCCAATTGACTACATGACCCAAAACCTCAAGGGATGTGTGTGTGGTTGTATGTGTGTGTGTATGTTAGTCTGAATGTGTCTCTGTGTTAGCCAGAATGTGTGTGTGTGTGCGTGTGTGTATGTTTATGACTGATATATATGCACACATATTCTCCCTTTGGCAAAACAGTCCTGTCTAGTCGGGTGATGTTCACACGCACAAATACACACATGCACACAAACAAAGACCTCCTACTTGTTTCTTGTGCGCCTTTCATACACTTCATCCGTCTTCAGAAGCTATTGTTTGTGCGTTGCTCTGGGACCTTTGGAGACTTTATCGTTGGCCGCATCTAGCGTCCGCTAGCTCTGGAGACACACGGGGAGATATCAGCTCAGAGCATGGCACGGAACTGGCACTATCGCTGGATGGTTAGAGAGAGAGAGAGAGAGAGAGAGAGAGAGAGAGAGAGAGAGAGAGAGAGAGAGAGAGAGAGAGAGAGAGAGAGAGAGAGAGAGAGAGAGAGAGAGAGAGAGAGAGAGAGAGAGAGAGAGAGAGAGAGAGAGAGACTGCTGCTGCTGCCTTGAAGGGCTGACCTTTCAGTGTCAATCACGTAGCATTACGCAGAGCGCACGGCCAACATGGTCGTGTGTGTGTAGTAGTGTGGGTCCATTGGGGGGGGGGGGGTTTGAATGGGTTGATTGAAGCACATGTACCATGGAACCAAATTAGTCCAATTGCACAGGGCAATCTCTAATCAGCCTCCTCTCTTCTGCCGCTGTGACCGATGACATTATCAGGCTGATGAGAAGATGTGAGTGTGTGTGTGTTGTGATGCGGTCTTCATCTTTGTGTGTGTGTGTGTGTGTGTGTGTGTGTGTGTGTGTGTGTGTGTGTGTTGTAATGTATGAAAGGCCAAAGAGGTCAAGCCTTCCTAGCCGTGCGCTTTCTTATGGTACATAGCTCATCGAAA